>NC_134111.1:71322391-71625543 GCF_040939455.1 Microcebus murinus | reverse complement strand
CAAGAATGTTGTATAATTGGAATCATACAGTACATAGCCTTTCACTCAGCAATATGCAATTAAGATTCATCCATGTCTTTTTGTAACTTGATCATTCCTTTTTTTCACTGAATATTTTATTATATAGATGTAATTTTAATATATGAATATAATTTGTTTATACATCTATTAAAGGACATCTTGGTTGATTCCAGTTTTTTTTTTATTTTAGCATATTATGGGGATAAAAATGTTAAGGTTACGTATATTGCCCATGCCCCTCTACCCCCTCGAGTCAGAACTTCAAGCATGACCATCCTCCAAACATTGCACATCTCACTCATTGTGTTTGTATATACCCATCCCCTCATGATTCCAGTTTTTGGTGATTATGCATAAAGTTGCCAAAATATTTGCATGTAGGTTTTTATGTGGACATAAGTTTTCAAATCCATTTGGAAAATACCTAGGAGTATAATTGCTGGATTGGAGAATAGGACCATATTCAGCTTTGTAAGAAACTGCCAAACTGTCTTCCAAAATGGCTGCATCATTTTGTATTCCCACCAGCAGTGAATGAGAGTTCCTGTTGCTCTGCATCTTCACCAGTAATTGGTATTTTCTGGGTTGTTTTTTTTTTATTTTCACCATTCTAATAGACATGTAGTTGTAATCTCATTTTAATTTGCAATATTCCCTAACAACAAATGATGTTGAGCATCTTTCCATATGCTCATTTGCAATCTGTGTATATTCATTAGTGAAGTGTATCAGTAAAAATGAGCTGAGGGCAAGAATTACACCCTTTCTTCTCTGTATTGCCCACACACAGCAGTTACTCAATAAATGCTCATTGAATTAACTGATTTAATAAATCCCCCTGAGACACAGGATTCTTATTTGATAAAACTGTTTAACAGTATCTCTTTCATGTGCTGAGAGTTTTAACATAAAAATATTATGTCAAAGCAAATAGGATCCATGTATTTTCACTGAAACATAAATCAGATATATTCATTTTTATTTGCTTTTTGCTTTTCCTTTACGTCCATGTCATGACAACGTCTGTGATTTACTCTTAAACAGGTCAACATTACGAATGTGTACATTAACTTAAGCTACACAAAAGTGTTGTGGATCCCCTAATTGGGGATCCACATTCCTGGGAAGGTCAGCTAACATTTAACCAGAAAGGCCACACTATCAGAGGCTACTACAAATGCTTCAACTCTCTTTATCTCTGGTCATGACCAGATACTTTACTACTTAGCATAATGAGTGTTAGAAATGCATTTTCCTTGGTGAAAATAATAACTTATTAACTAGTATAATGGATGTTAAAAATTGTTACTGGCAAAATTGGTGGTATATAAGATAGGTGAATTGGTAAAAAAAAAAAATATATATATATATATATATATATATATATAACTGAGATATTTGCCACTGGTATAGGAAAAGGGAACAGGAAATTTTACCTACACCAGGAGGTCCAAGGCTAATCCCTAAACAATCCTATGTCCAGCCACAGGTTTGGAGGATTCTGGTAAAGAGTTAACTGGTAAAGGCCAGGCGCTGTGGCTCACGCCTGTAATCCTAGCTCTTGGGAGGCCGAGGCGGGCGGATTGCTCAAGGTCAGGAGTTCAAAACCAGCCTGAGCAAGAGCGAGACCCCGTCTCTACTATAAATAGAAAGAAATTAATTGGCCAACTGATATGTATATAAAAAATTAGCCGGGCATGGTGGCGCATGCCTGTAGTCCCAGCTACCTGGGAGGCTGAGGCAGTAGGATCACTCGAGCCCAGGAGTTTGAGGTTGCTGTGAGCTAGGCTGACGCCACGGCACTCACTCTAGCCTGGACAACAAAGCGAGACTCTGTCTCAAAAAAAAAAAAAAAAAAAAAAAAGAGTTAACTGGTAAAGAGTTAATTCTGCCCCTAGAATACTGTCTTATCTGCCTTGAGTAAACCTTTCATGCAATGTGTGGACAAAGCATTGCTTCCCTAATCACTTGAGACTTCCTCAAGTTTATAAAACAAGTCATCTGATAAATGTTTACCTAAAAACATCTAAACATTGTTTGTATGATGGAATTTGGTCAATCTCGCTTTTATTGTAACCTGGTAGGGGAATGTAGTGGAGTAGCTAAACTTTGCCTGCCTCCAAGCATTGGTAAATGTTATCTCTCCAAAAGAACCTAACATTTCTGCATAACACGTTGCCTTAGGTCAGTTTGCAACACACTTGCCAACTGGTTGCTTTTCGTTGATGCTTTTATTTTATTTGTACTTTTTCCTAAGAAAGCTTTAACGATGAAGCAGCCTTTTCTGCAGCTGAATATCATTGATGGAGAATAGAATTACCAACCTCATTAGGATATGGGACTCTAACTTGGCAAACGGGTCCTTGGTCTTCCAAATATGTTTATTTTGCCTGGTAAGTAAAAGCCACCTCTGACTCCAGAAGGAACATCCATCCGTTTAGTCACATGACAGGGAAAGCTATTCACTTCCTATCCTTTAAGCTAAAATGCAGTTTCTGCTTTGCTCCCATAATTTTATCTCCACGCGTTTCAGCTTACATTGTCAAAGTCAAAGGACTTTTCCCAAACCAAAATCTATAGGTCCAGCAAAAGAGAAATGTTTCAATATTCCCAGCCTAGTCAGAAAACCAACTTGACAGATCTGAGACAGCACGCTCTTCCCAACCATCGCTTCATGTGATAGCTAAGGCGGTTAATACAGCTCCAGTGTTCCCTGTAGTAGTGTCCAGTGCTGTGACTCAAATGTATTTTTAATGCAATCTAAAGGGATTGGCATTAGGAAATAACCCTGGAGGTGTTAAGTGTACAAAGTGGTAGCACCTCTGTCCATTTTCTTGAAAAGTAAAACTTCCCAGAGATTCCTGTGCATGCAAGGAATGCATCCCGGGGGCTGGAATGCTTCTCTGTGTGTTCTGACAGGAACTTAGGGGCAGCATATACTGGAACCTGGGGCAAAGGCACAGGCTACGTTACAGGTCATTGAACAAATGCCCAGTGTTTTACTGAAAACTCTTTTATCTGTTATTCCAGACAACATTATATTCTAAAAGTGTTCAGGCACCAGACGCAGGATCTTAGGCATTTCACACAAATTGAGCAGCAAGCTAAAGAAAGAAGAGAAGGAAAAGAGGGGAATAATGAACAGTATGAGGAACTACCAAATCCTGCCTACCTAATACTCTTCATATCTCAAAGTGATGGATGATCTTCCAAAGGTAAATAAAATAGAATATGTTATGCGGTTCTGATTCATATTTTTTTTTCACTTTTGTATTTTTTTTTTATTTCGCCATACAGAAATAAAATCTGGGGGTACAGATTTTAAGGTTTCAATAAATGCCCATTCCCCCCTCCCCCCTCCCACCTGCCCAATATCCTATTACTGTAGTATGATTCATATTTAAACCATCAATATTTCTAAAGCAAACCTCACTGCTTTTTCTGTCCTTAATGAAAACCTGAATTTTGGGTATTCTTTAAAATTCTTCTCTTTTCTAAATTGCTAAACTATTATTAAAAGATGGTTGAATCAATACTACAACTATGTGCCCTTTGGAGCTTCTGAATAAGGTGTACTGTGCCCAAGATATCAACATTCTGGATTTACTTCAGGTTTAGTTTATTTTAAGTGAACACCATGGCCATTAATTTTTAATCAAAATGTAAAGCTTCTATTTCTAGATAGTCTTTATTCTAGCTTCCCTCTTACAACTTTGCAGAACAACAATAGAAACACAAGGGCTTTGAATTAATACCAAATGCAATTGCATTACACTAAGCACAAAGCTATTTACTTCTCTAGTCATTTTTATTGCAAGATATTTAAGTTGGGCAGAAAAGGTTAAGAAATTAACTCTGAATTAAACTGGAATTCAAATTTAAGGGAATTGGGGGAAAGGAGGTTTTTCCAGGTTTCTGGGAACAAAAGGGTGTGGTCCTATGAGAATAAAGATGAACAAGATGAAGACTCTGCTTCTAAGTAATTGACCATCAAGTACAAAAGATACCGATCTACAGAAAGAAACAGTGAAATAAGTTATAAAGGGAAGTTATTAACAAAATAAACAGACAAAAATTTTTTTAAAAAATTGTTAGATAAAAGGACAAGAAAAGGAGCAATTGTCTCTAAGGAGGTGGTGAGGCGGAAGGTGTGCCTGGGAAGAGCCTTTTCAGGAGGGGAACTAACATTTGTTGAGTGTCTACTAATTACTGCCCAAGTAGGACAGGCTGGTCCACTTAAAATCTTAAAACAATCCTCTCAGGATGGTACAGTTTTACAGAAGATGAAGCCAAGGATTACAGAACGTGAATGCATGGGTGTCTTAGTTAGCAATCATGCCAGTCAGAGAACAGATCCAGGGTGAACCTAAATGTGAATGGGTCCGAAGTCCATGTTCTTCTAACTAAAAACCCTTGCTTTCCTGAGAAGATCTACTAAAATGAGTTATATAGATTAACCCATCTACTCTCATTTAATCGCCACCTAAAACCCTGTGCAATAGGCATTGTTAAACTCATTTTATGGATGTGGAAAACAAGTCCAAAGAAGCAAATTAATTT
Source organism: Microcebus murinus (assembly GCF_040939455.1). Classification (NCBI taxonomy): domain Eukaryota; kingdom Metazoa; phylum Chordata; class Mammalia; order Primates; family Cheirogaleidae; genus Microcebus; species Microcebus murinus. The sequence continues at coordinate 71,620,962 of NC_134111.1, read as the reverse complement.
GACCAAGGCTCCACACTTTGAAGTCCAAGAATCAAACATGAGTCTGTCGCCTTCTCACTTGAAGATGAGCTTGAAAGCTGAGTAGAACCGCAATAGGTGGAGACGGAAGGAAAGGTACAAAGAGAGATCCTTTCCCATTTCCCTGAACTCATGCCTGGAGGTCACAGTACGTGCAAAGCCAGAATTGAGGGTCTATTGGACTTTTCGTTTTCCCGAAGAATATTTACTACATCATATGACCCTTATCAAAGGGCAGACAGTATAAACTTTATAAGCTCGCTGCTACCAGCACAACTTTTCCCCAGAGAACTCCACTCCTCTAAATTCCAGGCCACCATCCAAAATTCCAAATACCCTCAGAGAGGGAACTCTGAGGTAAACAGATCCCATCCTCAGAGAGTAACTGAGGAGTCTCTGGCTCTGAGGAGCACTCTGGCCCTGACTCAGGAGATTAGGCACTGCCTTGACTCATCTCTGCAAAGGCTGCCCATGGGGCTTCCCAGAGCCAGGAGTAGGAAGTGGGCCAGGAAAGAATCAACAACTGCCACCCACAGATGTGCGCACAAGGGCTATAAAGGGAGCGACTGAGAACACCTAGGGACGTTCTCAGTACACACGGCCAGTCCTCTATGTGGGAGCAAGCCTAGTGCCTCCAGGCACGACGAACTGTTAGTGCCCACTGCTATTCCTTGGCAAAAAAGAACTCAGGAATGAACTTTTAATAACATCCTCTCAAGCCAGAATAAGCAACAAAGGTTTCTCCAGCTATATATGGAAATATGTCCTAGCTCTGCCAAGTACCTAAAGGAGACTCTCCAATTCTTCTCTGATGTATGAATCATGATCTAAACAACAAATTCCGAGCTCAAAACGGTTTCTGAGGGAAGAACAGGGAGCTTAGTAATCCAAATGTGCGCATACCTTCTGGAATAGAAGCAATGAGAAACTGCCACATCTGTCCTTAAAGATTAAATCTTCAACACAAGGAATAGCAAAAGTCTCATGTGTGGTCTTTGTTTTGAGTTATTATCCATGACTTTTAAATGACCATTATCTTCACTCTAGAAATAAAGAAGTCAAGTATTTGTCCATAATGAGATAATTCTTAAAATTATTATAAGGATATTTTATTCAATGACATGTAGTGTATTTTTATGTAATTTTTTCTATTTTCAAATCTAATTATTTTTTTAAATATAGAAGGGTATATAATGAAAGAGAAATATTATTTCAGATAAGACAATCACCTCTTCTACAGTGCAAATACATAGAGAGGTTCCTTTTTTTAAGTCAGGATATTTAATGTCATTAAGTAAAGACATGATTAGGAAATGCTTATTCTCTTATCCAGGTCTAAGGTATTTGTTAATATTTAACATTTATGTTTACCTGATTTGGTAAGAAGATATGTTAGAAACTATGGCTATTGCAAGCATATTAAATGAGGAACTGGTGACCTTGGTCCCAAGGAAGAGAACAATTGAGAATAAATTTCTTCTGAGACTTGAAGACCATTTTATGGAAAAGAGAGTGGACTTGTAAATAGCTCCAATGGCAGAAAAAAGATCACTGGACAGAGGATAGGAGCAAAGCAGAGGAAGAACCTCTGAACTATTAATATTTTAGCTGTCCAAAGACAGAATGGGTGATTCATTCTCTTTTGCTAGAAATATTTAAGCAAAAGTTGGTAAGCACTCAGCAGGGATTTTTTAAAAATACTTTCAGCAACAGAGAATAAATCCCTATTTGAGTTTTGGTCAGCTCTAGTATTTCCTAATACTTCTTATCTCCAAATGGATGTCCCATGGGTTGTGCAAATTCTCATATCCAAAACTGAATCATTATTTTCACTCTTAAGCAAAGTGTCTGCTTTTGCTGTATCAGTAAATAGCAACTTCATCCATCCACTGCACAAGACCAAAAACCCAGGCAATATCCTATACACATTCGTCCTTCTCATGCCAAATACGTGATCAATCTCCAAGTCCTATCCATTCTCCTGCTCAAAGGTATTTCCTTCCATGAGGGTGATAGGTTAAAGCAGATGACCCTCTGGTACCAGAGCAGTGGCTCTCAACCTTAGCTGTTCATTAGAATCATCTAGAGAGTTTTTAAAACTCTAATATGATTTTAATATGCCCAAGCTGTACCCCAGACCAATTAAATAAAAATCTCTGTGGGATAGACGAGACGTTAGTATTTTTTAAAGCTCTTAGGCAATTTCAATGTACAGCCAGAATTGAGAACCATTGAAAAAGAGGAAAGCAGGCTAGGCAGGAAGGTACTGAATTGAAGTAATGAAAATACAAAATGATGAACTAGGGCAGTTACAGTTGTGATGGAAATTTGAAAAATATGCTGAGATAACCGAGAGAGATATTGGATCATGATGCCAACCTCTCATGGCAAAACACCAACTCTTTTCTTCTCAGACTGTGGTCAGAGATAACCTGCCAACCACACACTTCACAGAAGAAACTTAGTGAAGGCATTTGGATGTATCAAGCTCAAACTTTTCTCTATCCATGAGAAACAACCAACAGTGAGTTTGATAAATTATATACAGATGTAAGGGGAAGAAAATGAAGCATTTGTATAAGTAGATGGCAAAATACTTTCTAAGAGCCAACAAAGGTATCCCTGAAAAATTAGATTCTAAAAAAGTTTTGGGTACCTAAAAAGCAAGGAAATGTGTCTATCTAAATCACTTTCTTTTTTTGGAAATCTTGGAGTTTACTGAAATGGTGGAGTCAAAGGGATGTGGACAGGATACTCAAGGCTTTTTTAAAAACAAAACAAAACATTGCAATTTATCAGGAAATAATGTCATCCTCAAGGTAACAGAATCCAAGTTTAATGCACCAACTTCCTCCTTAAAAAGAATCCGAGGGCTTTTTTGTTTTGTTCAGTTTTCAGAGATGGTGTCTCACTACATTGCCCAGACTGGTCTTGAACTCCTGGGCTCAAGCCGTCCTCCCACCCCTTAGCCTCCTGAGTCACTGGGGCCCAAGTGCTTGCCACCACTCCGGGCTAAATCACATTCTAAGATCTAATACACATATAATATTCACAAATATTAGAACAATGCTTTTGCTTATTGACCAAATATTATCCTTGAGATTGACCTTTTTTGTTTATCATATGCCACAAACAAAACTTTTCTTTAAAAAAATTTCTCTAATGTAACTTGGAAAAGTTATGGTATTATTGTATGCATTTAGTTCAAAGAAAAAATCACCATCAGACCAATATACTTTGCCATTCCTAGAAACAGCCCTGATTTACCACAGCAATTTCCTCAGGAAGAGGGGTGGGAGTAGAAAACCACTAAACTCCTACACTTGTCTGTCAGCCAAGACGACCTCTGCAATGGCACAAGAAACCCAAGAATAGGCCATGAAATGAATTAAAGTCAGACACTGTAGGCACTCTGACTCTGGCTTCTCAGACCTTCTCAGCATATTGCCAAGAACAAACCAAAAAGGAAATCTTTAACTATTCACTAAGCATAATTCAACCTTTTTCCCTAAATTTTCTAATACCAGGGAAATGAAATAAAACCATCTAACAGAATAACTTTTTTAATCCTACAAAAAGCATACAAGTACATGAGGTGAAACCATGAAGAAAAACAAGAGGATAAACAACCTGAAATTCAGGTAAGGGAGTATCTCTGGGGTGGGAGAGGGAAAGAAAGGGCCTGGGGTGGGGCAAACAAAAGAACTTCAAAGGAAATGGTAACATTCGGCTTCTTAAACTGACTGCATATGGTTACACAGATGTTTGTTTTATTGTTATTCTTTATACTTTCCACATATCTAATGAATATTTTTATAATTATTTAGTAATTAAAACAATTTTAAAAGACTATTTTTAAATGGAGTAAAAAAAGGAAGATATCTACATTTCTAACCCAAGCCTGCCACTGTGTAACCTTTAGCTAGACACTTCTCTGAGATTTAGTAAAATACAGGCACTGGACTAGAGCCAGGGTCTGCAAACTGGCTCACTGCCTGCCTTTTATAAATAAAGTTTTATTGGAACATAAGCAAGCCCATTCATTTGCATATTATTTGTGGCTGGTTTTGTGCTACAACAGTAGCTAGTGGTAAATAGTTTCAATAAAGGCCATATAGCCTGAAAATCCTAAAATATTTACAATCTGATCCTGTAAGAAAAGTCTCCCAACCCTGGACTAGGGAATGATGGTTTCTCCTAGGTAACAAAGACTGATATTAAGGGGAAAAATGACAGTACCAAAACATGCCAACACCTAAACAGATTTTAGGTAGCAGTGTATCAATCATAACACGAGTGCAGAATTGACAATTTCCTGCCCTGGATTCTCATAACTGAAAACCTGGCTGGGAAATCTCTGAAACCTAAAACATCCTGTCTTGTGAAGGGTCTCAGCTCACCTAGAATCAGAGAGGTTCATTCCCAGGACTCCCCATATGCTGCCCAAGGGTTATCTCAAGGACAGTTTCAGTCTCTTAGCACACTTGTGTGTGCACATGGAAAAGTTTGGCATTTGCCATTTTTAAATGCCAAGGGTAGTAAGCCCATCCTGCTCTTCATTCCAGTATGTTCACTTTGATAACTATGCAAACAATACTTCAGCCTGCAAACTACCAGGGTGCTGCCTCTTCCATAGATAAAGAACAGGAAAATATTGTCTCCTCAAATTTGTTCCTGCGAAACCTTAACTCCTTGCTCTCCTCGATGCCCTCATGTGATGCCAATGATGCAACACTGCATTCACACTTGAGACTGACAACTGCCAACCCCAAACTTGCCATGCTGCCTGAAGTCCAACAATTACTGATGTTATCACTCCATCCTCGGATGACCAAGTGGCATGGATGACCAGAGCCATTTTGAGTGTCTATCTTCCAGTTCTGCGAAACCCATGAAATTAAACCAAAACTAAGACATTGGGTAGAACTATCCATTCAGGGTCTGTAGATTCACAAGAGCAACAGACCCAAAGGTCCCTTCCTTGGCTGTACCAAGGTAGTTGGGTACCCAGCCCACAAGAACAGTGTGGTATAAAGAAAAGGGGGCCACTCAGTGCCCCAATAGTCTCTTGAGCCATTGTCAGGACACTGCCCTTGTTTGATGCATAGTACTTCTGTTGTGCTCTTTCCATTGGAAGCAATAAATCTCCTTTTTTCCCTCTAAAAAGAGATGTTTACAAGGGTTCATCTGATTTCTTTTATAGCCTGAATTATCATGTGCATAGATCAAAGTTACTTATTTGATGAGAAGTGCTTAACTTGGAAAATTATTTTGGTATATAGGTCTTTGGGGGATTTTTACTTTTGGCAAGAAACACTTGGAGTCAAAATCAGAATACCTGGGTTCTAGTTTCCTATATCAAACTGTCTCCTTGGAAAGGCTCTTAACCTCTCAAGACATATAATTCTGAAGTAAAGTTCTTGGAATAAGTGATCTGAAGATATCTTTTATCCCCTCCTTTCAACAGATTACCTTGCCCCCTATTCTAATGAGCTTGAAGCTATAAAAGAATCTCCTCTACCTCTCCACCTCAAATTGCTCTGAATCTTTATCCTCTGGGTCTTTGTTCTCTCTTAATTGGAAGTATTCTTTCTTCTTAAGGTAGTTTTCCACCCTGGCTCTTGACTTCATCCCCTTTTGCCTCTTCTGGAACTTTGCTGTTGCCTGAACATGACCCATAAGTTTCTACCTCCATGTCTCTGCTCATGCTGGATTGTCACCCTATTTCATCAGAATATTCTTATTCAAGATCCAACAGAAATGCCACTTACTGTCTCCTACTTTTTCTGAATATTCACTAGGAGTGATCCCTTTGTCTTGTGCATCTCACCAGCTTTTATTTTATTCATTTATTATAGGACTAACCTGTATCATAGAGATTATATCCTTTCTGCTAGATTATCAACTCATTTCTTACTCAACTTTGCATGCCTTGTAATGTCTTACATATAATAAGCACTCAAAATCTTACATATAATAAGCACTCAAACTGTACTGAGTAATAATGAGTAAAATAGATTGAAAAATCTCCTCATATGCTGATTCCAGATTATGATTAGTAAAAGCTTAACTTCTATTGTCTGTAGTTCCCATCATGAAAAGGGTATACTTTAGAAACACATGTCTTTATTATTGGGTAAATTACCAGCTAGTCACAGATTCAATCCTAAAAGACATCACTTTTCAATGTATATGTATCTAATTCATTTTTCTGTTTCTCCAGTTTAGAGATTTTTTTTTTTTTTTTTTTTTTTTTTGAGACAGAGTCTCGCTTTGTTGCCCAGGCTAGAGTGAGTGCCGTGGCGTCAGCCTAGCTCACAGCAACCTCAAACTCCTGGGCTCGAGTGATCCTTCTGCCTCAGCCTCCCGGGTAGCTGGGACTACAGGCATGCGCCACCATGCCCGGCTAATTTTTTATATATATATATCAGTTGGCCAATTAATTTCTTTCTATTTATAGTAGAGACGGGGTCTCGCTCTTGCTCAGGCTGGTTTCGAACTCCTGACCTTGAGCAATCCGCCCGCCTCGGCCTCCCAAGAGCTAGGATTACAGGCGTGAGCCACAGCGCCCGGCCAGTTTAGAGATTTTTTTCAAAATCCCAGCTAAAAAAGTTGAGTAAGAAGGAGATTGGCAACAAGGGGTTAAAAAAATATTTACCAATCTTTGGAGAAAAATCATTGTAGACATGGAAACCTTGGGGATAGGGACAAGATCCCTCCTTCAACTAACTTTCTCTTGCACTTTCCAAAGAAAAACCCTCCAGAAAAGCCCTCAGGTTTTAGTGGTTGTCAGAAATTAAACTTTTTTCTTATTTTATAAAAAACATTATTTATGACAACTCTTTCACTTTGTAAACAACCAATAAATATTAGTTGAGTAAAAAATAACTTAGCAATAAGAGCACAAAAGACTAAGAAGTAGTAATAAAAACTGACATGAGAGGCCAATTGCTCAATTTATTTTGCCCAGACTCTTCATGGATTTTTCACCAGGGCTAAGAAAGACAATGATCCTGAGTCCAAGGCACAATTTCTTCACATACTGGTGAGAGCCACAGCATCTTCTCCACTTAAATTAAATATTTCTGAATACTTACACTCTTGGACAACATATTCAAATAAATAACATTAAATTGCCTGCCCCATTATTTTTTCTTATTTTTTTCTTCATTTTTGTAACTAAGATTTATTTCCTCCAAGAATCCATTCCATTTGATATTAATCGTTATTCGCCTTACTCCTCTTATGAAAACAATTATGATTTTTAGCTCCATTTCACCTAAACTTAGAATTTAATCTAGCCTACTTAATACATTCATTCTAAAGGATTTCCTCTGTAAAGTTGGTAAACTCTTTTTGAGTAATTTATTCATTTAGTGAATACTTAGTGACCATTTATGACATTCACTATTCCAAGTGATGGGAATACAGTGATCAAAAGATAAATTCCTGTTCTCAAGGATCTTACATTTTAGTGGAGCAGACAGATAATAAACACACATATGTCAGGAAGTGTTAAGTGCTATAATATAAAGAAAAGTGAAGCAGGGTATGGGACTAGAAAGTGCTAAGGGGAGAGTACTATTTTAAATAGGGCAGTGAAGGGTAAAGTTGGAGAGAAAACCTTACAAAAACCTAGAAGAAGAACATTCCTGGTAGAGAGAATTCATATGCCAAGGCATGAGGCAGAAGCTTGCTTGGTCTGGTCAAGGAATAGCAACAGATAATTAGGAAGCTTTGTAGCCCATCAGATTACACCAGCTGAAGACTTCATTTCATTAAGGCTCATAAACTATTTTTAAAATTACTTTCCCAATAGAAATAGAAACATAAAATAATCTAAACCACACTATTCCCTTGAAATATTAATAATTATTGTTGAGTACCTGTAGGTATTCAGACTGGTACAGATGGACAAAACCATTTCCTGGCTCTAAAGTACCAAGATATGAAAATGACTCTCCGTAAAGCAATTCAGTTCCTCCAAAGTCTTGTTCTTATTCTTAGCCTTAGTCTAAGTAAATGAAATGACAACCTAAATGTATATAGATTACTATATATGTGTCTAAAAACTCCTCATCATACTTATCACTACTATCATCATACTTATGTAAGTACTGTCTTTCTCCTCTTCTGGAATGTAAGTTCCATGAGAGCAAAGGTTCTGTTTTGCTTAACACTCTATCCCCAGTGTATAGAAAACAGTACTTGAGCTGGCTACTAGACACTCAATAAATACTGAAGATCGAATAGAAATATGACCAAAAGGAGACAGAAACATGCTGTTATTTTGGTCAAAGAGAGTATATGTTGGTATGATGATGACTGTAACAAAACTAGTAATATTTTGTGCCGTGTAGGATGGAAGGTACTGTACCAAATGCTCTACCGTACAATATGAAGTGCATACAGCAACTTGATGAACTAAGTACTATTGTTATCCTTATGTTACAGTTGAGGACATGCAGGCTGAAAAAAGTGAATATAACCAATCTGTAAGCATCAGAGCTCAGATCTGAACACATGGTGTTTGAGCCAAGGAACAAGGAAACAAGGAAATACACATGCAAAATACATACATACCCATTCTTATGTTAATAAATTATAAATATTATAAGAAATATTCTATTGTGAACATGAAACTCAGAAACAAAGCACAAAGTTAGGGACAAACAGGTACTTCTCAGATAGAAGGGCAAAACAAGAGGATTCTCTTGGGAGTGATGCCAAGATCAGCCTCGCTGTACATTTTATAAAAGGACTAGAAGAGACTGAGTAATCTTATGTTTCAAATTTTGCAAATGACACATTAAGCATCTCCGGGGTGTGAAATGCCAACCTGATAAAAATAAAACAAAGTACACTTACAGAATGACAAGCTATAAGTTCACAGAACCCAAGAATGGGATCTGGCAACTCCATGAAGCAGGTAGGTGTCTCTCCAATTTCCATTTTCATACTTGCTTCCCTGGTTCAGTGTGTTCCACTGTTCTATGATCTATGAAGGCCTTTGGGCCTGGTAACCTATCCCATGGCAAAGCTAAGACTACAAGAACTCACAGAGCCAAGCGAGACCTGAAATTTGACCTAACCACAGCCTTGGTGTTCAAATCAGGATGCCAAGCCCAGTGGGCCAAAAAGAGCCAGCAAGGCCCAGTCCTCAAGGAAACAAATGCCAGAACACAACTAAGATGGACCTTCTCAAAGTGGACAGAAGCCTTTTAGCCAAAATTCCTGGCTGCTGTACACAGGGATGATGAACCTGTTGAACATCTTATTGTGACATATGGCACAAACTGAAGATATGAACATGTTTAAGACTTTCTTAAATAAACTCACAATCATGAATCTAAATAGGATTTAAGGTAAACTAAGGCTACTTCTGAGATGGTAAACATCAGCTTCAGCCCCCATCACATGCTTCTTAAGGCAACATGGAATACGTAGTATTAGAGCTGAATGGATCACAGGTCGGACATACACAAAACTTCTCATATAAAATGCTTAGTAGCTACCAGGCCTCAGAATAACAAATTTGCCCCTTAATATTTTAAAATTTATAATCCTTTAATGCATATTCATCTGACATCCAGAAACCAACAATCTTTATGTTTTGGGTCACTAAACCAGTTATTACAGCATTAAAAAATGTTCAGTAACAAATATTGTATAGAATTTAAGCCAAAATTAATGATAATTTTTGTTTTTAAATCTCATTTAATCCATAGCAAAAAAAAATCAGGTATTCTTATTATCCTGATACTATAGATATAGCAAGAAACTGAGGCTTATGAAGTTATATGACTTAGCCTAGCCTACATGGAGCAGATACTCAAAGCCCAGAAACCACACTCTGACCCACACACACTCTCAATTGCCTCCCTTCCCTTCCACAAAAATAAAAATTCATTATAATGTACATCTTTACACATTAATCTGCAAATCCATCCAGGTCAAATCAAATCCTCTAATCCAGCATAAGTAGATACTAAACATAACAAGGTTAACAAAAAAAAAAAGAAGAAGAAGAAGGTCATAATCCTGTCCCCAAAAGCATCATTATGAAACTGTTTATACTTTGTACCTTAATCAGAAAATACTAAAAGCAATACATAGTTTTCCAATGAAAATGGCATGTCTGTCTTAAACCCCAAGTCTTAAATTTAGGGGTTTTTATCTTCTCTCCATCTTCTATAAAATGCAAAGGATGGTTTTAAGATAGAAAAGCACAGTTGGAGAGTCATCAGAGGTCATGTGGAATCGCTCTAAGAGATAATATTTCCATGTAAAACAGAGATCAAATACTCTGTGGACACGCCAATTTCTGTCCAGAAAAAAAGTCACCAATGAAAGGAAAACAAACACAAAGCTGTTTTAGCATTTTAACTAAATTTCATGTAAACAAAGACAGCCAAACTTTAAGCATTAAAAGTGGCGGTTTTTAGAAAATGAGCTTGAACACAGACAGATGTGTGAAAATCATGTGGATCTGCAACTTATTATGCCTGATGTTAAGCAACTTGCTCACATTTTACACATCTACCATAGAAAAAAAGCCATTCTAAACTCTTTAATATTGCAAAATTGTCTTTATCTTTTAGAGTCATATACTGAAATATTTATGGGTAAAATTATACGATATGCTTCAAAGTCATCCAGATGGGGAAAGCAGGCAGGGGAAGGAGGAGCAGATGAAACAAGGTAAACCATGAGCTGTGAATTGTTGAAGCTGGGAGATGGGTAACTGGGGTTTTCTCTGAGTCTTTTATATACACACACACACACACACACACACACACACACACATGCACACACACATACATTCTTCTCCACTTATTTATGTATATGTCTAACATGTCCCACAATCAGAAGTTGGTTTTTTTTAAGCTGTTTAAGAGTTTTTAAACTAAGTAACCATTACACTTGAGCTACTATGGAATTTTGGTATATATTTGTATACCAGTGGCAACAATTTAAAATTCAGAGTATAAGTAGAATACAAATGCCTCCACTAAATAGTGTACAGTTTATAATCTGCCTCACTTAGTTCAGGGACAGCCTGGGACAACTAGGTCAAAGTTATAGGTCCAATTTTGTTAAGACATAATTTACTTTCTTCTGTTACTCAGATTTATAATCTCAGCTAGGCATTCCAAAAATGCTTTTCAGCCTGTAAAACAAAGGATTATATATAATCTTGTATGAGGATGGCAATTACCAAAAAATACATCATTCTATGTGACAGTATCACCAAAAAATGATCAGTTCAACAGGAATTGCAGGGTATGGTTCTGATAAACTTTGAAACCACCAAGCTGTAGAGCTTCACTGATGTGTTTCATTCTCCCTCAAGTCTTCTCACTCAAGGCCCATATTTCACATGTTAATTTTGGTTCTCATGATCACTATAGACACAAAACTGTGAAGTTCCACATGTCACTTCTACTAAACACAAATGGGCCTTGTAGGGTGAGATCCAACTTATCACTGAAGTGCTTCTTGGTTGCTTACCAAATTTGTGCAAAAAAAAAGTTTTCTAAGTACACACATATAATGAAATTTTCTGAATTCCTCTTTGGAACTAGCAAACCAAAGGGATGGTAGCATTTAGTTATAGTTTATAAGCTGCATTATAAATATCACAAAAGCAACTGAATCAGAAAGTAGTCCTCACTAGCTTCATTAAGAATTACATGGCCGGGCGCGGTGGCTCACGCCTGTAATCCTAGCACTCTGGGAGGCCGAGGCGGGCGGATTGCTCAAGGTCAGGAGTTCAAAACCAGCCTGAGCGAGACCCCGTCTCTACCATAAAAATAGAAAGAAATTAATTGGCCAACTAATATATATAATATAAAAATCAGCCGGGCATGGTGGCTCGTGCCTGTAGTCCTAGCTACTCGGGAGGCTGAGGCAGGAGGATCGCTTGAGCCCAGGAGTTTGAGGTTGCTGTGAGCTAGGCTGACGCCACGGCACTCACTCTAGCCTAGGCAAGAAAGCGAGACTCTGTCTCAAAAAAAAAAAAAAAAAAAAAAAAAAAAGAATTACATGAATTTTTATACATGAAAATTTGTGAAAAATATACAAAAAGAAAAATTAAAATGATTGATCTTTAATTTACCTATAGTCTTGCAGTAGATGCACACACCCTAATTTCTATTTTCCTTTCAAACTAGCTCTAGAATGGCACTTTTTACTTTCTCTTACTCAAGACAACATACTGTGGGGGGATGGAGATGAAGGGGGGTAGGCGGCAATGCCTTCCATTTGGAGGGAACACTTTCACCCTGGATAGAGAGCATCTTCTCTCCAAAGTGATGAGAATTTTATCCAGTACTTGCATTTCTCTCATTAGACAGAAGTGCTGTGGATTTAATCAGAAGGGAAGTTCACTGGGCCAAATTTTCTAAATTACTTCCCCTTTCTGTAAGAAACAAAAACTAAAGCTTTTTGTCAAGGGAAATAGATAAACCGCTTCCAACTTCAACAAGCCAGGGTGTCATAAGGGAAGCAAGGAGCTATAAAGAGAAAGGGGAGCTAAAATACCGTGAACACCTTTTTAAAACCGGCTCTGTGGTGTTGCCAGTCACAGGCCATGTCATGAATCCCTTAATCTCCCTTGAAAAAGGAGGGACCGTTGTTTAGGAGATGACCCAGGATTATAGCACAAGACCATCTGACTCCAGCACTTCTCCTCCTACTCTACTTACCTGGGAAACCTAATATGCAGCATTGCTTTGCTACAGCTTAAAGTAGCCTCATGAGTAGGCCTGTGTTTCTTCATAAAAACACTCAGCTCCAGGCAAACACTCACACAATCCAAGTCCTGTGAATCCTACACAATTCTTAAAGACAAGCAGCCACATTTTAATTCCTGTCCTTTACTAAGTTACGAGCCTACATAAAACATTTACAAAGAATGACAAAGTGGATGTGTAACTATTGCACAAATAATCTCATGGAATAGATATTCTGGCAAAGACCTATCAAGCAAAAAACAACCCAACACTCCTCCCCTCCCCCATGTAATTACATAAAAATAAAGGCAATGGGAATTATTTAAATTGGACTTTCTCAGGAAATGATCAGAAAAAAGCTGCCTAGCACTCATAAAGCAATAATCACGAAATTTATACAGGGGCAGGAAACTATAGGGATATTCACTCAATGTTCATCCAATGCTGTTTGCTCCAAAGAGAATTGCAATAGACTATGACAGGCACTGCAGGCTGGTTCCCTCAACACTATGGCCAGCCACTTTTCTTTCTCTCTTGCCTACCTCTACTTTTAAGGCTGACACAGTTAAATATTCACTTTCCCTGCCTTTTCACTGGGGTTGGGCAGGACAAGGGATGGACACGGGGACGTGTGACAACTCTCTGGCCAATATGACCTACACAGAAGTCAGCTGGTGGAATTTCTGGGCAGCTTTTTGTTTTCCTGATAAAAGGGAGGAATGAGACCGGCACCCACCCTTCTCACAGCACACACATTCCATCACCTTTCTGCCTGAGCTAGGGCAGACATCTTGCAACTATGAGGAGACAAACCTGAGAAAGAAAGTCAATGCCTGCAAGAACAGCAGAGCAAAAAGTCAGAAAGAGCCTGGGTCATTGAGCAGCAGAACCAGCAACTGCCTACCTCCAGCTTCCAATTATAAAAAAACATTAAACCCTATTTGTTTAAACCACTTTAAGTCAAGCTTTTTATTGCTTGAAGCTGTTTCTCTAACAGACACATAGAAAGGCTCTGGTAAGTAGCCTTGTAAAGCCCAGCTAACTTAAAAGCATTTAAACACCTAACTTACTTTGAGTTTGAATTTCGCACGCTGAGACGAAAGGTACACTGGACTGTAGAACAGGCATTGATGATGACTGGCTTTTGACCTTAGACAAATCATTTTCTCTTTCTTGAGTCTCAGTCTTCTCACGTTTGTTAAATAGGGGAAATACTAATGCCTGCTTTGCCTATCTCACATGCTTGTTATGAGGGTCAGATGAAGGAACCGACTTTGAATAAACCCTGCAGTGTTATATGAATGTAAAAGGTACATGCTCCTTGTATACATTATGTTCCCTGTGCATACTTAGTTGCCACCTATCCCACTCCTAAATCCTACAAAAAATATACTATGGCACTGAGTTTACTGAAGAACACTGGACAAGATACGACTTCATGGGGTTTTTAACTGTTCTTTCCTATAGGGTATTTATGTTCTCTAGCCAACGTACAGAATCTATTTTGAGCCAAATGGATTTCAAATTCCATGAAAGAAGGGATAAGGCAAACAAAAAAGGTATTGTAAAGTTAAAATATTCTAAATTCTACTTTTTAATTCATCTGTTGCTTGTATCTGATCGAGGAACTTGATTAAGGAACAACTATACCAAGAAATAAGCAGTAGTAGCTTTGTGACTCACTACAGTTAACCAACTTCAAACCTCTTATTCCGTGAAAGTTCCTCCTACTCAATAGTGTTTTTCGGTTCTTTGAAAAGGCTTAAGACTTAACTAGAAAGTTGGCTCTGAGTTACATACATATTGGTTGGCTCTGCATTGAAGCTTTCACATAGTAAATCATGAGTAAACAGGATGTTATATGTACAGAGAAAGGGGTCAACTGAAATATAACTTTGTTGGGGATATTCTCATAACAGATTGCAAAGTAAGCTTACTAAAATCCTAAGATCATAGGCACACTCATATGTAAAGAATAAAGTAGAAATTCCCACTTAATCAAAAACCCTCTCCTAACACATCTTCTATGATGGTGTAGTGCACAGATCTGGACCACTGATATCACCAGGGAACCTGTAGAAAAGCAGAACCTCAGGCCCTACCCCTGACCTACTAAATAGAAATAGGAATCTACATTTTCACAAGATTCCAGGTGATCCATAGCACATTCAAATTTGAGAAGCACTGTTCCCTGTCCAGCAAGCACTTAGTTCTGATTTATTATTGATAAAAATGACCAGCAAACCAAGAAGAGTTGATTACCTCCGCACAAGAAGCTGGGGAAACATTTCCATGATATTCTGCGTGTCAGATTAGCTTGCCTAAAACACAGTTCTAATGATGACACTCAAACCCTCCAATGAGTTCCCATCACCTACCAAATAAAGTCTAAAGCCCTGAGTTCAATAATCAAGGTCCTCTACCATCTGGCAGCAACCCCCTTTTCAATTCAGTGCTCCACTCTGGTCCCTTCATGTGCCCTGTGTCTATTTTTCAAAGTGGTGCATCACCTGCACCAAGATGTCCAGGGGCCCCAGCCTTGACCTTCTGAATCATGCTCTGTAGGGGATATAACTGGGAAGGAGCAACCTCAACCAGCTCTCCCGCGTGATTTTTGTGAAACAATTGCTCATGCTTTAGGACTAAGTCAGTCATCCTTGGTCAAGTTCCTCACAGTGCACCCAAGCAGAAGGGGTCACCCCATCCTAGTGCCAACACTGGCCTCTATATGTAGCTCCGTTGTTGTCCACCTCACACAATATTGCAGTTACACATTTCCATGCCTGTTTCCTCTTTGAGTCCCTAAATGCAGGAGATGTGTACTTCATATCCTTCTGTCCTGAACATCCAGCGCATTCTTGACCGAGTTGGTGTTCAGTGTTTGCTGATTTACTGCAGCATTGTTTATATAAGGAAAAAGAAATTGAAGCAACCTAAAGCTCCATCATTTGGAAACTACCTAAATTTAATTACAGTACAAGCTTCCAGTGGAACTCTATGCATTCATGAAAAAATGATAACATTGACTATTTATTGATTTAAAGGATACTCAGGATAGATATAGCAAAAAAAAAAAAAAAACCTGCAACTTAAGTATAAAATGATACTTTCAAAGAATGTACACCAAGCTGTTAATAGTGGTTATCTATGGGTGGTGGGATTATGAATAACCTTTATTCTCTTCTTTACATCTATTATCTGCATTTTAAAATAAGCATGTATAACTTTTTTCATTTTAAAGCTTTTCTCATTTTAAATGCTTAGGGAATAAATGCTGGCTTCACTCATTCTGCTTCCAAGGACAGACATTTCTGAAGGTTGGCAATGGTCCAAAAGTTGGCGATGTTGTTGCTAAGAGGAAGGGGAAAGTAGGAAATGGGTAGTCCTTAGCAACTGGCTCTTACAACTGTTCCTCCTATTGTCTGAGGTTCAGAAAAATACTTAAATAGCCTTTAATACCTTATTTCACAGCACTTTTCTAATAGAAACTGTGGCTTTCGGTGGAAATGATATAGCTCAATTTTGACAATATCAATTAGTTTCAGCATCAAGAAACTATCTGCTGTCAAACTTTTCATTTGTGACACTCAGCTTCCAACATTATCTTGCCTCCTCTGTTGGCTCATCACTCACTTTTCAAAATGTTCACTGTCCAAGATGAATTTGCTTTACTATGTTTACTGTGTATTACTCTATCTAGCATGATAGCAAAATTGCATTGCTACCTGATGTCAATGGTTTTCAGTTACTATCACCAAATTGGGGCATCGCTTCTGCTATGAGAAGGGTGGATGGGGAGATAGAGGAATGACCTGCAGCCTCTTTTCTTTTAATATAAGGAAACTTGAAAGCAAATTTCATTTCAATTAATATTTTACATGAACTCAACATAGTTTGAAGAAAAATAACCAAAATAAATTAAAATTAAAATCACACCAACAACAGGAAAAACATGCCAATTAATCTGGTATTTATTTCTTTAATCTCAACATTCAACCTAAAACAAAAACAAAACTAACATTTGCAAGGAGGAAAAAAGAGAAATAATTTAGTCATGCTAAAATGTTATTACAGTTTGGTTCAATTCCGAATGTGTTAAGTATATATTATGCTTGAAAATCAACAGAAAAACATGTATTGTTATAGCATAATAACTTGAACATATTTCCTACTTAGATTCTCCTAAAATGTCCTTACTACATAAAAACCTGAAGAAATAGGGGGAAAAATACTTAAAATGCTTAGTAGAATATTAAAACTTAGTGTAAAATAAAGTATAGAAAGAGTTTTTAAAGCCTGTTTTTTTAAAATCTAGCTCAAAATCAACTCTCCAAAAAAGCAAAATTTGAGTGCAACTTATTACTCCCCCTAGGTTCAAGAAACATGACTGCTTATCTGACAAGTTTAGGAGTATAGCTAGTGTGATAAACCCCAAATATGTAGACATGCAACCGATGCATCCAAAATGTCATAGGATGGTGAAAGAGAAGCTGAGAGACAGGAGACAGAAGAGTCTTCCCTTTTGTTCTGCAATGGCCACATGACTCAAGCTAGTTGCTTTGCTTCTCAGAATTTCTCACTTCCTCATCTGTAAAAACAGGCCTTGGGCTAGATGATGTCTAGGTTCTTTCCAGATCAAAAATTTTAAAGCTCTAATTCTACACATTCTCTCTACAGATACATAAAACTGAAAACATCCTATCTTTATAATCTACAAAAACTGCAAATACAACTGCATTTTGGCAAATTTTTTCCACTGAAATTTTAAAAAAGGAAATAAGATATAGTCTAAGCATTTTAACATAATTATTTTACTTTTCCATTTTAGTATTAGCCTTTATTACTCATTAGCAGTATTAAACCGTATCTTTTTTTCCTGGTCTCACGGTTAGAAAGAAACTAGTCTTCCCTAATCATGGAATCAGCAGAAATCATGAGATATGCTAAAAGCAGAAAAATATGTGAGATATGATAATTAATTTTGTCTTCTGAAAAACTAACTAAAGACAGAAATTCCACTTTCCCAAAGTATTATACTACGATGTGCAAGATAGCTCAGTTATCAAATCAATAATAAAAACTAATATTCACTTAGTACTATTTATAGAGCACTTTCAAGTACATGGTGTCACAAAATCTCCATGACTCTATGAGGAAGTATTGTAATAATCCCCACTCTGTAGTTGAGGAAACTGAGATTCCCTGACATTAAGTGATGTCCAAGGTCACAAAGCTATAAAGTACCAGATCCGTGACTCAACATCTGATCTTTCTCTCTGAAATCTTGCTCTTTCTCATGCCATTCTGCCAGTTCATCACTATTCAGTGATTGCTACGCTAAAAGCCCGGACTTCACCACTGTACAATACATACATGTATCTAAATTCAACTTGAACCCCCTAAATCTATTAAAATTGTATTAAAAAGAAAAAAAACCCAGACCCCCCTCCCCCCAAAAAAACGGCAAAATAATAGTGTGGTATACTCCTCGTTTGCATATGAAAAGAAAGTACATGGAGATTGCACCCTAAGAGCTGGTATATGCTTAGTAAAATACTCCTGGAAACATACCCAAGAAATTCCCTTTTAGAGAGAAGAACTGAGGATTTAGGAATCTAAGGACTTACATTTCAGTTATTTTTAAATTTAACACTGCTTGAAATGTGTCATTCTTCGCATGCCTATACTCGACTTGGTTGATACGATGATCCAATTAAATAAAATAATGTATGCTAAAGCATTTTGCAAACCCTGAGGAAAATACCCAAACGTAAGGCTTTCTGGACATTGCTTTATCACTAACATTTCAGGAAGACTATTTATTGATGCAGCACCTACTGCCTTGAGCTAAACCCAGTAAGCACAATTCCTCAGTAAATACTTCATGATGGATTGAAAAATTCTCTATTAAAATGCAAATATCCACGCAAGAGCCAGCATATTTAAGTGGTGCTTCTCAAACTTGTCCACCAAATTGTCCCTAATGTCAAAGACACTGAGTTTGTTCCCTCAGAGACCTAGAAAGTATATGAAAAGACCCTCACATTTTTAATATACCCATACTTTTTCTGATAGAAATGATTTTTCTCATAGACCTTCAAATAAAATTGACAATCTAGGAAAATACACTAGGTATATTCTGAGACCTTGCCCCCAGGAACATGAATGCACCAGTTTGAGAAATTTTACTTTAAAGGCTCTGTGTTAACATCTTAGCAGAGGAGACTTTAAATATGAGATGAAAGACATGGGGGAAACAAGGAGGGAAAAAGAACTGGAGTCAGGCACTTTGTGATTTAATCCTCAAAGTCACCATTCTTTCAATAAGTTATTGAACTCCTACTATAGCTATAGTCCCTTTGCCTCACGAAGCCACAGTTTTTAGTTCTAATAGATACCATACAATTGCCCTCCAAAGAGGTTTTAGCCAAAGAATTCCCCACTGATGGTGCAGGAGTACTTCTTTGTTCACACAATGGTCAATTCAGCACATGACCAAATGTTTTACCTAGCTAAGGGAGTAGGGTGGAAGCACATTTCAACACTGAATCAAATATAGATTGTGAGACAGAGGATGTCTTGGACATGAAGTTGGAAAGAACTACTTTACCCAAGGTGGTCAGCAAAGGCCTATCTGAGGGAGGGATGTTTGAGCTGAGACCCAAACTGTGGAAGGTGTGATCATTAATTTTAATTTTATGTGTCAAATTGACTAGACCTTGGAATTCCCAGATTAAACATGTGGGTGTGTATCTGAGTGTGTTTTCAGGTGAGATTAGCATTTGAATCAGTGGACAAAGTAAAATAGGTTCCCCTCCTCAATGTGGATGGGCATCATCCCATCCATTCAGGGCCTGAATAGAAAAAAAAAGCAGAAGAAAGAAGAATGTGTCCTTTTTTTTTCCTGCCTCACTGCTTGAGCTGGAGATCTCATCTCATCTTCTCCTGCCTTCACCCCAGGATTTACATCAGCTCCCCTGGTTCCCAGGCCTTCAGACTCGGACTGACTGACACCACCAGCTTTCCTGGGTCTCCAGCTTATAGACAGCAGATTGTGGGTCTCCATGATCACATGAACTAATCTCCCATAATTATATATATATAATTATATATATATATTCATATTCTATTTCTCTGGAAACCTTGACTAATATAGAAGGAGTTATCCAAACACAAATGAGGAAGAATGTTCCAGGGCAAATGTCTGAGTCAGCGCATACTTGGTACATTCACAGGTAGCCACAGTGGTTGGAACATGAGGACCCAGGATGAGAGGTAGATGGGTTGAGAGATGCAGGAGCCAAACCATATCAGGCCTTATAGGCCAAGGCAACATTTATTTTTGTTGCAATGAGAAACTATTGGAGGGCTTTAAGCAGGGGTATAGTACAATCTGACTTCTTTTTTGAGAAAATCATTCTGTTTGCTATGAAGGCAATGATCTGTAGGGAGGTAACACAAGGAACACAGAGATCAGCCAGGAAGCAACTGAAATAATCCAGAGGTGATGGTGCCCTGAATTGTGGATTTAATAGTGAAGACAGAGAGAAGATTCAGATTCAGGATATATTTTAGAACTGTGATATTGGTGATAATTTGGATATGGGGAATGAGGAAAAGAAAAGATTGGTGAATGAATCCAAGTTCCTCAGACTGAGCCATCTGGTGGATATTGGGTACCACTCACTAAAATAAGGGGGAGTTCTGTTGAGAACACTGGCTGACACCCCTAGCTGTCACCCAAAATGTACTTTCTACTTTTTTCTGATTAACCAAACCCCAATTTTATTCCAGCTGAAAGACTACATTTCCCAGCCTCCTTCTACTGCTAAGTGAGGTTATGTAGCTAAGTTCCAGCCAATAAGAAAGAAGTAGAAGTATTGTACAGGACTTCTACGACAACTGAAAGAGAGAACTCAGTTGAACCTTTTTTGCACTATGCCCCATCTTCCTTCCTGCTGCCTTGAATGAGGAAGATGGCTGGAGCTCCAGCATCCACTTTGAGGGTGGGACTCACATGCTGCAAATGGCAGAATAAAGAGTTTAAATGGAGCCTAAATTGCCAGTGATTTCAGGAAGCAGACATACCAATGCGAGACTATCTCTGGACTTCTTTTCAGTGGAATAAATTCTTACGTGTTTACACTTATTTTGAGTGTTCTTCTGCAGACGAACTAACTGATAAGTCCTAACTGATACAGAGATTTAAAGATAGATGTGACATGTTTATTAAATATCCCAGTTAGGTAGAATCCCCATTTTAAGCATGAGAAAACTGAGTGTCAGAAAATTTACTTGCCCAAAGTCAAATACCAGCTTAAGATACAGGCAAGATTTAAAATGAAGGCAGTCTATCTCCAAAGTTCATATTTTTACAGTATGCCATCTTGTACTGAAAAAGAAAAGAAGAAGGACAACTAAGTCAAGTGTTTCTAGTAGCACAATCACGTCTAGGACCAGCCCTGCCCATGACACTCCAAAATAGCCCCACTCAACTTGATATAAGGAAGAATCATTTCCTATATAAAAGTGTTACTATTTATATGATGTCAGTTTTGTATCACTTGCCTTACCCCCTTTTTTTTTTTTCAGTAGTTTGTGTTACAGAAACCTTACCCCTTTTTAAAAGGCAGTGTATTTTTAACTATGTTCATCTGATCCATTCAGCCCTAGGTTTATTTCTATTGTATTAAAATGCTATTTACATTTACATTTATGTTAATAGTTGCTACTGCAACTAAAAATATGCTGAAATGCATTCTGAAGTTCTATTTCCATACTAAGGTAATTTTGGATTCTAATACATACTCCAACCCTGAGCCAGGACCTTACCTTACATGACTTATTAATTATGCACCCTGTAGGATTATAATGAACAGTTTTCCATAGCTCCCAACACTGACAGATCTGACTATCAGTTCATCTTGACAACAATTTCACAGTTTATTGATGATTATCTCAAGAGGCAGAGAAACAAATGCTTTGTATAGTAAAAACAGTATTAGTAAAGCAAATACTGTTTTTTATTTTTATTTTATTTTTTTCAGGTATTTTTTTTATTTTAGCAAATTATGGGGGTACAAGTGTTAAGGTTATGTATATTGCCCATGCCCCCCTCCCCCCTACAAATACTGTTTTTTATATGATTAAGTTCCTAAGTAGTCAGAAATGAAGGGTTTTTTTCTTTCACTTTTTCATGAAAGCATAACATACATATATGCTGTGAAATACACAGATCTTAAGTGGACAGTTTCGTTAAATTTTACAAAATGAGCACAGCTAGGTACCCAGATCAAGATATAGAACATCTGCAGCATACAGAATCCACCCTCATGCCCCTTCTGGACATCCCCCATCCCCCCATAAGGTTAACCATTATCCTGACTTCTGATTCCACAGGTTCATTTTGGCTGCTTTGGAACCTGATGTAAATACAATAGTGCAATATATAATCTCTCACTTAGCTTTATGTCTGTGAGATGTATCTATAGTTACATAGTTTATTCTTTTTCATTACTGCATAGAATTCTATTTATCCATTCTGTTAAGAGATAAGTGCATTAACTATACTTTTAGCTACTATGTATAATGCTCCTATGGAGATTCTTATTCAATGCTTTTAATGCATATTAAGGAAAATGTTTCATTTTGAGTTTTTTATTCTTGTTTTTATTTTATTTGTGGCTGTGTACAAATTACACTATCTATACCTTTGGGGGTAATACTTCCAAAGTAAGCATGCGTACTTTAGCTAAAGTGTATTATACTTAACTCAATACTCTGAACAAAACTAACTTGAGTACTTGAGTATTGTTAGGAAAATAATGAAAAGAAAGGAGGAAAAGAGACTACTGTAAAGGATAGAGGAAGTTTAGAGCCAAGCACAGTGGCTTACACAAATAAACCCAGCACTTTGGGAGGCTGAAACAGGATGATCACTTGAGGCAAGCATGTACAACATAGCAAGACCCCATCTCTACAAAATTTATTTTTAATTAACCTGGTGTTGTGGTGCATGCCTGTAGTCCCAGCTACTCAGTAGGCTGAGGTAGGAAGATCGCTTCACTTGAGCCCAGGAGTTCAAGGTTTTAGTAAGTCATGATTGCCCCACTGTACTCCAGCCTGGGTGACAGAGAGAGACCCTGTCTCTAAAAATAAATAAATAAATAAAAAGAAATTTTAGGAAACAGGTAATAGAGAATATAAAATAGGTCAAGTCCTTCCTATGAATTTTCAAGTTCCCAATGAGTTAGATGACCACAGTTTGGCCTTTGGGTTGTACCATCTACTGCTACTAAGATATTTCCTCAAGATATACCCAAAAGGTTGGAGATTTTCTTATTGATCTTTGGCATGTATCTTAACTTCTTGGAACATGCTGGAGATTCCTAATGATAAGGTGATTACATGTAATAATAGGTAGAGTAGCCCTTTAGGTGCAGGAGTGAGAGGGGGATGGATGATGAGAAATTACTCAATGGATACAATAAATGCTACCTGGGTGATGAATACCCTAAAGTCTCGACTTGGCCACTATGCAGTCTGTTTATGTAACAAAATTGCACCATCCCCAATACATTTATACAAATAAAATAATAATAATAATAAAATTATCCTTTAATATTCCACACCACATTAGGATTCCCAGTGACTGGAAGCCTTGGCTCCTCTTCCTCCTCCACCCTAAGAAATTAAATGTTAACAACTTTTATTAAATGTTTAAAATATTTATAATTTTGAGTGGTGGTTGGAGTGCCCCATACCTTTCCTCTCTTACCTTTCCCAATCCACTTGCATTCGTTTATTCAAAGTTTATCTTTATCTCTTTTTATCCAGAGTTGGGGTTTTTTGGTTTCTGTTTCTGTTTTTTAATTTCAAAATATCAAGGAAGTACAAAAGTTTTTGTTACATGGATACATTCCATAATGCTGAAGTCAGGGCTTTCAGTGTGCCTGCCACCAGGATGGTGTTCATTATAACCAATAGGCAAGTTTTTATCCCTCACCCCCACATTCTCCCCCCTCAAAATCTACCTTCTTGTTGCCTAATGTATACACCTGTGTTAGGTGCCTGAGAAGTGAAAAACATATAAATACAAAATATTTACAGATGAAATGACATGTATCTAAAATTTGCTTCCAGATAATAAGGAAGGTAAGAGGATGAGGCACAATGGGGCAGGATTGGCCCTGAGTTGATGGATTGACTGTTGGAGCTGGCTCGGTGATGAATACTTTGGGGTTCATATTGTTGATTTGTCTGCTTTTATATGTTCTAAATTCTCTATAATAAAAACATTTTAAAACACATAAAAAATACACAAGACAGCCTCTGACCTCCAGGAACAGACAGACTAACAGAAACACTAAAACATGAATTCAAATAGCCTATTGGTGTTTAAAAGGGCCATAGCAGTTATGAATCCCAACCTTGGCATTTTAAGGTCAGGACAATACCATGAAAGGAGTGACTCTGAGGCCTAGAAGTTGAGGTGCCAAGGTCACATGGTAGTGGCAGAGGTGATACTGAAAACTGGGCCACTTCACCCACACACATACATACACACACAGAGGCGCTGTTCTTTCTTCCAAACAAATTGTTCCAGTACAGAATGGTACAAGGCAAAAGCCATGAAACTAGTTCAAACTGGATGGGTAAGAATTCAAAGGAGACACCACCAGGACCTGAAAACCATGGGCTATTTCATGAATTGTGCTTCTGCCCACAAATCTAAGAATGCTATCCCCCTTTAATAGAGAAAGAAACTAGAAAAATCTGATTCGTGAGAAAAGAATTTTCCATTTACTTGCATGATTGTTTGGCTAACCTCTGTTAGTCCCAAAGTCACAGTTTCCTCAGAGGGTGCTGAGACCTACACTTCTTAGCAACAGAAACACCAGCAGCTGATCACCCAGTCACTTGTCAGTCTGATAAGATACAATGAGCACTTACTGCATGCCAAGAATTGTGTTAGCAGTTGGAGATACTGCAGAGATAAGCACAGTCCCTGCCCTCAGGGAGCTCACAGGCTGGCAGAGAATTATTAAACAAATAATTCTGAAAGGGAAACCACAGGATGCTCCAGCAACCTTAATTCCCTAGAGGTCTAGATTCAGATTGACTAGCCTTTAAAATGTATATTTCTACACATTTAGACATTTTCAGATATGTATAACTTTAAAGTGATAAACCAGCATGAGATATGGTTCTAACTAGTAAATCATCAAGCACCAGTAAAGGGAAGGCAACTGCCTAAAGGAAGACAAAACCTGTCAGGTGTTGATAAATGTTTGCTTTTGACCATGATACCTATATTTTGAATATTTTCCCAGGTAATTCTTCCCATAATGGAGCTATATAAATAACTTTCAATGACATTTCAGCTCCTAAAAACTCTAAATGTTCCATTTTTCTTTTATACATAAATGTTTTTCATCCTAAACCCTAGATGTTCTACATAAAATCTTAACCAAGCATAAGATTGGTTGGTCTCACTTCTAGTTCTTTTGGAGTGGATTGTCTTTTCCCTTATAGACTAGAGAAGGAATTCAATTTTTTCTTGTGTTTTCCGTTGAATATCTGAAGACAAGTAAAATAATAAAATTAATTTAAAAAGTGGAAAAGCAGCAATAAAAATTAGCTCTTTTAAGGTATTTTATTTTTACTTCTTACATAAAAATAGATGTCTCCTCTGAAAAATCACAGAAATAATATAATCTGTACTGAGAACATTCAAATATATTTCCAAAAATTTCACTGTTGGGAAAACCAGCAAGTTATAGTGGTTTACTCAAAGCTCCTTGACTGCCTCTACAAGAAAAGAAAGAAAGATAGAAAGCGAAAAAACCTGACACTAATTTCACAATCATTAGATCACTTCTCTGCTCATAAATAAGCATTGCCAAAAATGATTTATAATATTAAAAATGCTATTGATTTGGACATTCATAATTTTGTGAAGCTTTTATTCCTAAGGTTGGGCAATAATTCTCTCCCTCATTATAAAACATTTATCCATTCCCACATTCAAATCCCCTGAGCTTTTATGCATTCTATTGCATTGCTAGTCTAGCAGTGTGTGAAAACTAAATTGTTTTGAAAAAAATGTAATTGCTCCAAGTTAGCACACTGGAAAGTTTTTTTATTTTTTTCTTTTAGAAGTTAAATGCTAACTACCTTTACAGTTATGATATTACTAAACACCTCGTGTTTCAGCCCCTCTATCATAATTAAATTGCAGAACTTAGTGGTATTACAAATGGTTTGCATAGACTTTAGGAAGCAATATAAAGGCTAGTCCTTCAACAAGTTGAATATGAGTTTTGGTTAGATTTCTCCATCTTCACCAGAAAGGGTTGTTTGGAAGAACTGGAAAGCAAGCCTACCTAAATTTGCACAGCCCTTCCTCCTAACCAAAATAGTTAAATGTTTAAAAATTAGAAATTTGCAGGCTCATGAATTAAAGAGACAATGCAAAATCTATCAAACTTTCCTCAGGATTTGCTCCATTATGCTTCAAAGCATAAAGAATTCACAATGTCCTGAAAGTCTATATATATCAATGCCTTTTAAATCAATCAACTATTTTTCTTCAGGCAAAAAAAAAAAAAAAAAATCAATTTTTCATCATCAAATTCCAGAACCAGCATGCACAATCTAGTTAAAGCATCACTATAATTACAGCTTCAGACCAGCTTTGATAGACAACAACAAAAATTGAATGTTTGCGAGGAAAGATAGGCATTTTAGGCATTTATGTTCTCTTTATCTGTACTCCTTGCTAACCCCGAACTTTAATTAGGAATTCTAAATCTTTGAACCTGAAAGTTATTAGATTTCATGGCCAGATGTCTATGTAATAATAAATAATAAGGCTCTCAACAATCAAGAAGATAGCTGTTATGCAAAACCTGGCTATTAATCGGAAGACTAAGGCAATCTCAAAGGCAGCCTTAAGCCTGTGTCAGGCTCAGAGGCCTCCAGCAGGGAAGCAGGTAAGTAACTGCTCAAACTGGGTATGAGATGAGGCACAGTTATCCAGAGCAGGGCACCTGAGAGAGCTGCAGAACCAAGCTGCAGCCAGGAGGGAGGGAATAACTGCCTCTCCACTCCAGCCAATTGTTCCTGTATCTTCTGATTTCTCAAGACAACCCAGAAATGCAGATTAGTATGTGCAATCTTCCTATTAAAATGTTGGCACAAACATTTTAAAAGCACAGCATGGGCCAAATAAAACATGTCTGTGGGCAGGCTTCAGGCAGCTGGCTACCAATTTGAAATCTCAGGGAAACCGTGGAGAAAGAAAGGAGTAGAATTATTTCTTTGACTCTCCCTCCCCCAAACCTGGTAATGCACAAGTTTGGAGATCGCTGTGAGAGTCCGATCAACGGAGGGTTAAAAAAAATAGCGTAGAGACTTCAGCTTGATCCTAAGGGAGACTCTACCCTACCTTTTTCAATGAACTTTATACACACACACACACACACACACACACACACACACTTTGTTCCACAAATAATTTCTGCAGCGTTTCCATCTTTGAGTTGATGCATATCTTGCCTATGTACCCCAGAAAATGGACCGCCATTTAAAACACATTTATATCCCAAAAGATAGGCTGACCTTAGTCACAGAGTCTTTGTTCTTAACAAAAAGCAAAATGCACTTGACAGCTGCAAATTGTTCTTGGGGATATGAAGTAACAATTCAAAATCAGTAAGCTCATTCTCAGTGACAAGTCAAGACACTTGCCGCTACCAGGCCACCCTTGCTTTATTCATCATTCAGTCTGTGATGTGGTACAAGCAAAGTGTGGTAACCGCAGAAGAATAAACAGAAAGTCCAAACTTCTGATTTACACATAGTTCTGATAATGGAGAATGTTATTTCTCACTGTCCGTTTGCACAGCAAGGCAACCATAGCAGAGGAAAGTAAAAGTTTTACATCTCAACCAAAAGAATAAAGTTCTCTATGCAAACATTTTAATACCATAGATATCATTCCCAGAAATACAAGCTCCTTTCATGTTTGTTAATATATACATGGATGTGTTTTACAGGCCTGTTATATTTCCTATTTACCCACTATCTCTAACACACACATGCTGGTCACGTAGGTTTAATCATTGGTTCTTAACTCTTTTAAGAACCTCACAAAGTGGGGGACCCACTCTCCCTTGAAAAAATGCTTTGATTGACCACATTGTGCACACAATTTTAAGTGTCCTCAAAGAAATCCATCCAAAGACCCAAAGTGAAGTTTAAGAACTCCACCACATAAGGCAGGAGGATTGATAAAGCTCAGGAGTTTGAGACCAATCTGAACAAGAGCAAAACCTCATCTCTACTAAAAATAGAAAAAATTAACCAGGTAACTAAAAATATAAATAATTAGTCAGGCATGGTGGTGGGTGCCTACTCGGGAAACTGAGGCTGGAGGATTGCTTGAGCCCAGGAGTTTGAGGTTGCTGTGAGCCAGGCTGATGCCACAGCACTCTAGGCCAGGCAACAGAGTGAGACCCTGTCTCAAAAAAAAGAAAAAGAAAAAAAGAACCCCACTACAAAAACCACTGTAATTTCTATTTCCCCAAAAAGTATTTATTTCAGGATATGCCCTAAGAAATTAAGGCAGTGCACCTGTATGCATTTCCTCTCTTGTTTACATATAGTTAAATAAATTGTTCATGTTTTAGAATTACAATTGTTTTTAAACCAGTCAGGCCTGGGCAGATCATTAGGCTACCGTATTGGCAAAGAATTAGTTACCATTCACTTGCTAAAATGTATGCCTTTTTTATTTCTGGACCATGAGTGCTTTTTCCTTTCCATCATTAGGTTGCTACAAATATTTAGATGATGTGGAAAAGCAACAAAGTGTGAGAGTATCACTTCCAAGAAATATTTCCCACAACTACCATGTAAGATGGGACAATACTTTCCATTTTACAAATTTTTAATGGTATAGTCAACTTTCAAAGCCCATGAATAAACGCAGACCCCTCAAGTTTCTTCCTTTGTTTTATCACTAACATTCTGCTCTCTCCCACTGAACCTTCATTTATTTTCCAAGGTATTCCTCCTAAAAAGAAAAGAAGGGATTTAAGGAATGATCTGTATATTATCTAACTACTTTATCAGCAATTATAAAATATCTTAGAGAACCAATTGAGTGCCTATCATTAGAGATGCCAGGATATGTCTATTGGGAAATGCAAAATATTGTTTCTACAGAAAGGTTTTACTGCTATTATATTCTCCTTCTGTAACTGAATTTCACTGCTGAAATTTGGTTAGGCTTGACCTCTGTTTACAAACAAGAGATCATGTACTGAACCTAATGCAAAAACTAAGATGCTACAGACATCACATCTGAGAAACAAAAATGTCAACCTTGGGAAGTCACCTGTGTTGGCATTAGTATTGTACATGGGATTTTGCTTCCTTAGAGATTTAAGCTCATTTAAAGGCCCATAAATAAAATCTATAGCATAGCCTATTTTTAAAAATTAATACCATCAGGAGGCTCTACACAGCTCAATTGAATTTATCTGTAATTGGATTTTGATATGCATGACTTGGTGTTAGAAGTCAGTTGAAATAAAATATCTGAACAACCTTGAACCTAACAGCTCAGTACTTTTAGATTCACTGACAAAGCAAATGTGGTATAAAAATTAAGAACTCACTCCTACCAAAAATATCCCCTTCCCCAAAACCGTCCCACAATCATCTTAATGAACAGGCTACAATGCTGCTGGACGCTGTAGAAAAAACCAAAATCATACAAGACACCCTGTCTTCAAGGAGTTTACCATCCAGTTGTCATCTCTGGAAATTCAGTCAGTTGTTTACATTTCAGAAAAAAATGTATCTTCTCTAAGAATCTAAAGCTTCCTAAAATTGGGAGGCCAAAATATCATAAGGGGAAAAGGTAGAAAATCTAACTGACCTACCTAGTTTTAAATAGACTAAAATGCATCTTTGTATAGATCAGATTAGATTCGGGCATCCCCTCCTTCAGAAGACCTTCCAAATGCTTCTTTCCTATGAAGCTGTGGTCCCACAAAATCCTATGCAAATCTCCATCATTTCTCTTACCATATCGTATGATAGTCATATTCCTGGCTCCAGCTCCTCCAGAGCCTGGCACAATACCCAGTGCTCAGAAATGTTTGCTGAATCAGTGAGTAACTCCCCTCAATGTGCTCAACTGTAGTTCTTAGATAAAAATGTAAATGTAATCTACAAAAAATATTTTTATAGTTAGGTTCCTGTTCACGGAAATCTTTTTTTTCTCTGGAAATCTTTTTTTCTCTGAGAGTGCAAAGTTTTTGGAAATTCTAAGATGTCTATGACTGTAGCAGTGTTCTATAATCAGATAGCACAGAAGAATGTCAGAAGAACTGCATTCCAATTCCAGGCTCAGCTAAACATTTACTTTCCCTGTGTCTACTTTTCTTATCTGAACAATGGAGACAGCAATACCAGCCTGTCTCGCACATCTGCTGTGCACAAGAACTAATAAAGTTTATCAGCCATCTAGAAAATAAATTTAAATGTCTTGGAAATTTTATCACAATAGAAACAAAACAAACGATAGCAGTTCTACCTTTTTTTAAAGCCTAATGCATTCTTGGAAACCACGAATGAATGAAAGTAAAGCAGATCATATTTTCCTGAGGAAACAATAGGAAGACTGGATGTTATGTCAAGAGCAATGAGTACATATCAAATAAATATGACTTCTGTAATAACTGTTTAATTTTTTTATATTGAAGTACTTCACACATACAGCAACGGATGCAAAACATAAATGAAGCTTAATGAATTATTTTTTAAAATGGCAGGCAGCCGGGCACAGTGGCTCACTCCTGTAGCCCTAGCACTCTCAGAGGCCAGGGAAGGAGAATCACTTCAGGTCAGGAGTTCGAGATCAGTCTGAGCAAGAGCAAGACTCCCCACTGCCCACCACCTCTCCTTAAAATAGAAAAAATTAGCTGAGCATGGGAGCACATGCATGTAGTCCCAGCTACTGTGGAGGCTGAAGCAGGAGGATCACTTGAGCTCAGGAGTTTGAGGTTGCAGTGAGCTATGATGATGCCACTGCACTCTAGCCTGGGTAACAGAGTGAGACTCTGTCTTAAAAAAAAAAAAAGTGATGTCTCAAAAAAAGCGAATATACCTTTGTATCCATAACCCAAGTCAACAATAAATCAATTTGAGCACCCCAGATGTTTCCTCGTGTCTTCCCCATCACTACCCCTTCCTCATTCCAAAAGTAACATGTATCCTAACTTTGTAACAGTACTATAACTTCCTCACTGTCCTGATTATCCCATCTATAGTTATACCTATTTTTGAATTTTACATAAGAACAATCACACAGTACATGTGTTATTTTGTGCCTATTTATCCATGTTGTTGAACAAGGCTGTAGTTCACTCATTTTCACTGCTGCATAGTGCTTTGTCACGTAAAACATAGTTTCTCTACCTTACTATTAAAGAACATTTTGGTTGTTCTCACTATTACAAATTTAAATTCACAGAATTACCCTCCGAATCCTAGAAAACCGGCACAAATACACTATATGCTATCAATGCATAAGTGTACCATATGCAAATTGACTTCCAATACAAAATTATGCTACATAATACAAAAATATAACTATTGAATCAGAAACAATGTAAACTTAAAACATCTGTGTAAGAACCATCAAATATTTAATTTGTGCTCTTTTTTACCTTTTATAATTTCAGGTAAAGTGTTTATTTGCTTGCTTTTTTAATAGTTTGGAGGACTTAGACTTCTTTTTAAAAATCTGCCAAGATTAGTCTAAACAAATAATTTAATTTTCTGTTAATATATTTTCCTGTAATAAACAGTAAAGTTTTAAAAATCATCTCATTATAAAAACCAAATTTTAACAATGGTTATCTCTGGATAGTGAGATTATTATTTTTATTTTCTACTTTTTCATTATCTAGATAGTCTAAAACTTCTAAACTATAACTATTATAATTTTTAAAGTTACTTTTTTCTTTAACAAAAATCATTTCATTAGCCTTCAAATTGCAATATTCAAAAATTTAAAAATAATCTAGTTTCTTTCACCCAATGAATAAAATAAATGGTTTATCCCTTTATTTTTACTTTCAAAAACAGGCAAAAAAAAAAAAAAAGAGAGAGAGAGAAAGTTTATATCAAGTAAGTTAATTAACAAAGTGGGAAAATTTGAAATACCAGAAAGGACTTGTGCCTGCATAATGACTATGGAAATGTTGCTATAATATAAACCACTGAAATTTGAATCAGTCATTATTTTGACAACCATTTTCCAGAGCAAGTGTTATAAAATGGGAAAATTATAAGTAAAATTTCAGAAGCTTGCTTTAAAATTATGCTTACTTTTTGGTTAAAGAACCATTCTAGATACTATTGATACTATTGTGTTATACCGAAGTCAACATTAGCAAGTACAAAAGTCATGTCCTCTGCAAAGAAAAAGCTATCGGTCAACAGCTGAGTGTGGAGATGAAATGAGCTACATTGAGATATCAACAAAAAGTAAACAAACGACTAGCAATGCTAAGCCATTGAACTTGAAGGCTCATTATGATTTTTTTTAAATCTACTAAAGTCCTGTCCAGAATGTTTTGCATTGCAATTTAAACCCTGATTGTGGTGTGCCAAGAATCTGGTAAAGATTGAGACACCACTGTGAGGCCCTTTTTTTTTTTTTTTAAGATTTTCCTATTCGAGGAGGGTAGTCTGATACAGTGGCAAGATGCAGAGGCGAGGAAGTCAGACTGCCTGAATCTGAACGTTCTAATCCCCTCCCCACCGCTGTCCCAGCTTCAGCTATATGACATTGTACACCGTATGGATTCATGTGTTGTGACTAATACGTCCCAGAGATAGCCACAAATAAGGGTTCCGTTATTTGCATATGCCTCAAACTCACAGCCAGATGGGTGGGAGTAGCAAAGTCGATGTGCTTGCTATGTCAATTATAGCATGGTTGTGGGCAACCACAGCCCAGAAGAACCTCTACCCCGTAAGGAAGTTCCCCACGACAAAGTGTAAGAACCTGACCCGCACGGCTTGATGACACTGTCTCTGTGCAGAGTCCATGCTACTCCTCTGCTGGCTGCAGTCACTGGACTTCCTGCTGCCTCGGAGACCTAGGCAGCCACCAAAAAGAAAAAGGGCACACCATGCCTGCAGGCTCCCACCGAGAGGGTGAGATACTGGGGCTTTCTACCCCAATCCCAAAGGAACATATGTTTGTGATGTGTGTATTAACAAGAAAGTTTTTGAATCATTTTGGTGAACAATTTTTATTAAAGAAATATAAACATCATGTTGAATAATTCTATAATAAAAATAAGTAATTTGGAAACCATACCTCCAATAATCTTTGGAAATCAGTGGAGTGACATGGTACATGATAGATCTTAGACCCTTGTTAACTCTGACAAACTTTGAACAATTTACTTAACGTCTGTTTCTATTTTCTCATCAGGAAAATGGGGTAATGGTAATAGTTCTTAGCATATCATGATGATTAAATGACATCACAAATTGTGAGACACTTTGGAATGGTGCTAACACCTATGAAGAGCCTAATCCATGTCGGTTATTACTCAAATAATTGTACACAGCCTTGCATCCTGTAGTCATTGGTTTCATTTCTATTGTGAGAGATCTTCTATTCATGTCTATTTTGTATGCATTTTAAATAAAACAATATAGAAAGTACAGTTTAGACAACAGCAACAATAATAATTATTGTAATAACAGTAATCACAAAAGCAGATAACTGAGAATTTATGTGCTACTTTATAAAGATTACCTAATCTAATCCTCTCAATCATCCTATGAAGTTGGTATCATCATCATCATCATCATCATCATCATCATCATCATCATCATCATTGTCGTTGTTAGTGTCCCCGTTTTTCAGATGGAAAAACTGAAGGTTAGAGAAATTCAATAATTTGCCCAAGGCCACAAGCTAGTAAAAGTTAGAGCTGGAATACAAACCTGTGTCTGCAACATAGCGCTTAACCATTAGTGTACAATGCCTCCCAGCAAGCAATACCAATCACATATCCGGAATAAAACTTATGGTGGGCATTGATGTCCACCAACAGTTAAATGGCGAAAACAGATCAAGAAAATATAAATGAAAAGGAGGGAAGGAAACAGGTAAGCAAAGAGATTCAAGACCCTAAATGCCTTCCAGACTTGGTATAAAGGAATTAATAAAATAGATGATTGATATTATGCTGATGTTGCTGTATTGAATTCAGAACTTCCTCTATTTGCACGGAGCAGGAAATCTACTACCTAAAACTAAATAAGTATCACCACAGGACATGATGAACTAAGCAGAAAGCTCTTGGATTAGGCCAGGGAAAAAACTTAACAAATTACTTCAGGTCAACTGATTTTTTTTTTTTTTTTTACTTTACATCTTCCTGCATTGTAAATATTAGACAAAGAGTAGCTCACAAAATGTTTTTAACTAAGACTGGAATTTAGTGCCTGCAGCAATAAGACTCAGCACAGCTGAGCAAACTAGCCATTAACAAGGATTCCCTGGTCCCAGCTCAGTGTCTCACCTTGGGCAAGTCACTTAGAAGAGTCAAGAGGATTGATTTGTTAAACAGCTTCCAAGGCCCTTAATAGAGTGTGGGATGTGGTGTAGAAGGGGAAGCACCAATTGCCTTATCAGGGCAGTTTTGCAGTCCTGGTTGTCTTATCTGGAAGGTGTTAACAAACCAAACCAATCAACACTAAATTACAGATCTATGCAGAGCACTGGGGAAGGGAGAACTACTAAGAAGGCCAGTTAACTCAATTTAGGTTGTAGATTTTGTTAACCTTTGTTTTGTATAGTTTGGGTTGGGGGTTGAAAATCAAAGGCAGCTTCCAGAGGAGGTGATGCTTGAGGTAAATCAAGTATTTGCCGAGTGTATAACTAAGTGGTTCAAGGTTCTGGCTTGGCTATCAGAGAGGCGTTGGGTTCATTGTGTAACACTGGCAGTTCCTTAACTTTTCAAAATGAGACCATAATATCTCCCTCGGGACTATTGTGAATACTAAGCAAAATCATGTGCATTTAACACAGTACTCAATAATTGGTGGCTACTATTATAGGAAATTCTAACAATGATTTGCTTTTGCAACTGTTTATACTGAATCCATCCAAAAGAATCTATCCTGAGCTGCCCCAGAGACTAGCACAGCCTATCTCAGTGTTTCTCAAAGTACATTCCTAAGATCACTTTCATCACAATCATAGCAGGGGGAGGGGGAGATGTTTAAAAGCAGGTCCCCAGACACTACCTGTAGTGGGTTGAATAATCACCTCCAAAAATATGTCCACCCAGAACCTGTGAACGTGACCTTAATTGGGAAAAGGATCTTTACAGATGCAATTAAATTAAGGATCTCAAGATGAGATCATCCTGGATCTAGGTGGGCCCTAACTCCAATAACTAGCATCCTTGTAAGAGAAGAGAAAGACATGACACACAGAGGAGAAGGGGACACAAAGATGTATGCAGAGACTGGAGTAATGTGCCTGCAAGCCAAGGAACGCCAAGGATTTCCAACAGCCACCAGAAACCAAGAGAGAAGCATGGAATGAATTCTCCCTAAGAGCCTCCAAGAGAAACCACCCTTGCTGATACCATCATTTCACACTTCTGACTTCCAAGATAGTGACATAATAAATCTCTGTTTTAAGCCACCAAGTGTGTGGTAATTTGTTATGATAGCCCTAGGAAACTAACACACTCCCCCTCAGTAGATCCAGGTTGGTGAATGTTTCCACGGCCCCAAGGTGATCTGGTGCTCCACACCTGACAACATCTGTCCCATCCTACTCCCACTGGCCTCAGGGGGGCCATGCTGCCCCTTATCTTATAACCTTCATCCTGGAAACAGGTCCAAGAGAACTCTGAATCCAGGGCTGTGGAGAAGACCAGGGGCTTCTTTCCAGACTCAGCACAGGATGTGTTTGGGTCAAAGCAACAAGTCTGCAGCTCTACAGGCCCTCACACCCCTCAACTAACTCATCAGGAGTCTAAATTACAGTCTAGCATAATTTAAAAGCGTCTCTTCGTTTCTACTTGAAGGTAAGTGTCCAGCCTCCCTGTTTAGTACTAGGCCCAGGAAAGTATCCCCAACTCTAACGTCAGCGCAAACATGGAATTTTACTCAAATACAAAATGTTCACTCTTGGTCACACCCTCCAATCTCTAGAAAAGCTGCTCTTCCCCAGGTGTGAACATCTGAAGATACAGTGAATCAGAATGATCAGGATGAGGGGTGTGAGGGGATTAGAGAAGCCTGGTCTCCCCCAACCACCACCCAACACTGTTTAAGAATCTCTGCTAGGAAGAGCGTCACTCCCACCTACCCGACCGCAATTCCACATCTGAGGAGAAGGAGCTCTGTTAGAGCCCAAGGGAAAATATTGACCTTCAAGAAACATAATTAGACCAGGTAGCTGGACTTGGAGATTTTGGTAATAGAATAAACAGGTTCAGAGTTTTCTACTCTGAATAAATACTCAAAATTCTCCATTGACACATTTTTCTCTTCCCTCTCTCCTACAAATACGGTAACGTTCTCCGAGGCTTAGCAGTACCACATATTTAGAAGGTGTTATCCTACTTAGGAGGCCCACCCAGAGGAGTTCCCAAACATGCATAAGACTCACTTGAGGAAAAATATTTAAAATGCCCATTGCTACACCCTACACCAAAAAATTCTGATTCAATGGGTCTGGCATGGGAGTCTAACTGCAAGAAAAAGAAATACAGGATGGATAGGTTAGATAGGCCTCCAACCTATATTCTATGTTAAAATGTTTTTTAAAAAGGTTAGTCTGACTTACAAAGATATGACTAGATAGGGGTTTGGAGCCCACATGTGCCTAAGTGTCCCTTTTGCTATGTTCCTCTGGAATCAAAGGGATTGATAGTAGTAAGTGACCAAATCAGAGTTCACATCAGATCAAACACCCTAAAAACACCAAGACATCTCCTCAGAGTTCCTTCCAATTTCTGCGTGCTTTACTGATTCTAATTCTGGCATACACCAATTCTAATCAGTTTTGTTTTGTTTTGCTTTGTAACTCACTTTAGCTAAAGTTCAGCAGAACTACTAAAACCAGTTAACACCAGAGAGATACACAAAACAAAAACCACATGATGGTTCCTTCACAGCCTCCCAGCGAAGCTGGAATTTTTGTTACCGTTCATGTTAGACAAAGTCTGGTTTCTACCATTTGCGATTTCTGATAAATAACACCTATGAAAAAATGTAAAAAGCTCAAAAGCTTTTTACTAAATTTCATAAGAAGATAACGTGGCTTTCTTTCACGTGATCCCTGAATTATGTAAGAAGTCTCACCAGGAAACCTACTGGTCACAGCACACTTTCTACTAACAGGGTTGATGCCTGTGTTTTTAC
Organism: Microcebus murinus; assembly: GCF_040939455.1. Taxonomy (NCBI): domain Eukaryota; kingdom Metazoa; phylum Chordata; class Mammalia; order Primates; family Cheirogaleidae; genus Microcebus; species Microcebus murinus. The sequence continues at coordinate 71,583,721 of NC_134111.1, read as the reverse complement.
ATGACAGATGAAAATCAATAGTATCAAGAGCTGGGGAAGGATTAAAACCAAAAACTAGGATAACATCAAAACTTCCACCAGTCACATCTGTCCCCATTATTTTGCTCTCTGCGTCAGTGATGGCTCAGCAAAGAAATTACTTTTATGTAACTGTCTGCTCTCTTTAATCACTGTACCACTGGTGACAGTTAACACAATTATCTTGAAAAGGGTTCTGATCTTGATGTTTTTCTAGCTGCTTCCTCCTTCACACGATCCTTCACCACAAACATTTAAAGAAGAAGTATATAACTATGTGAGTCAGACATCAACAGGCCTCAGACCAGAAACAGTATTATTACATAAGTGACAAACCGAATGTATGCAAAGTGGAAAAGTTATTATACAAATATAAACCAAAATAATCAATATTTCTACACTCCCATTTAGGCAAAAAAGAAAAGATGTAAATTCAAGGGCATCAGAGGAGGTTATTACTACGTTCCTCTAAGGAGTGTATTGCTCTTAAAATAATAATTTCATTAAATACTTTAGAATGGCCCATATGGAAGCAACTTGATATGATACAACAGGGCCTTGTAAATCACAGTCCTAGGTTTAATGCTGATTCAGTTACTTACTTAACTACTTGATCTTGAGAACATCATTTTGCTCATATTAGCCTCAGTTTTCTTATTTTTAAAATGGCAATAATAATGTCTATCCCAAAGGTGGGATATAAGGAGTAGAGAGAACATTGGTAAAGATTGCATTGCATTGCTTGGTACCGCTTCAATAAACAGCTGAAGCCTTCTAACACAATTGTTATCAGTTTTTTAATCAAAATGTGGCTAAAACCCACTCTTCCAGTAAGTTTCATAATTTAATTATTAATAAAATACAGTTTCGTAGTGTTTTTCTCTGGTAGTCTATTGTGTTCCCCCTTCTTGCTTGCTACTAACCAAGAAATCCCATAACTGTATCAAGCCTGTTAAAATCAAGTGTAAAATAAAAAAGAACAGATTTTGCACGGGAGTCATAGAGGGGCCCTCCAATGAGTAAAGTATACAACAATAGGTACCACACAGACACTGGAATATCTCTTAGGTTATCTCATGAGCCAATTCTACTTCCTACCTGTTTCTTGGCCAGCTTCCACCTACTTGAGACTGTGAGATAACCAACAGCTGATAGGAAAAATGCCACAGTAATTTACTGTTAGTAAACAGCTCACTTGCCAGTAAATGCCTAATCATGTATTTAAACAGAAAAATTATATGAACACTTGTTTAGCTAGAAGCAATATTCATAAACAGACATATGCAGAGTATGCAGTTTTGACTGGACACAAAAGGTTCATAGAACTTCCAGAAGGTGTTATAATAGCTAAGACTATACCCATTTCTCATGAATAATGCAGTAGTAATGGGGTGAGCAGGCGTTTCAATTATATAAATTCTTGCTCTTTGTTTTCAGTCATTTGTTATTTCACCTACAGGATCAATCATTGTCATGTTTAAAGTACACGGTACACTCATACAGTTGTCACAGAAATGAATAAGAGCAGATAAGGAGGTGTGACTCCAAATTGAGAAAGACAATTCATGGCATACAGCAATTCTCGAATTTTTATGAGTATTTCAAGAGATCACCACAATAGTCAGAGTGGCATCCCAAAGGAAGTGCTGATAAGATGTCTGGTTGGGGATGGTGAGCCATTCTGGAAATTCCTGAGCAGAGCGGGGAAGAGGTTTGTAGTTTACTGCCCTGGGGATGCCAGCAAACCACAGGCAGAGAAGCGAGGTACAGAGCAGGGTACTAGCAACAACTGTCTGAATTGCTACCAGTTAAAGCCAGATTTCCCTAATATATGAGAGTTCCCATTCACAGATCACACACAGAATGAATGAGAGATGAAGCAAAAGGCCAGAAGTTGTATTTATTTCACCACCATTTTATCACTAAGTTTCAAAAATAAATCATTAGATGCTAATTTTGCCAAGGACTCCTTGAAGAGAAAAAGGAATATCTGACAATGCTGTGTGATGTAACAGCAACAAAGACCAGGGGCTTTATAGTCCAAAACAGACCCACAGATGCTAAGAGTAACAGATAGAACAGAATTTGACATAGTACCTGATAGCACAATGTTCCGCATACAGTGGCCCATTAATCAACACATATTCACTATCTCTGTGCATAGTGCTGTGAAAGACAGGAATAAAGAATAAGATGAGATCACTGCCCATATCAGTCAGGCCAGGAAGGACGTGCAAGAGTAAAAGGTGTCACCACAGAAATCCTCCTCCCTGAACCTCTAGCTCCACAGCAAATCCAAAGCAATGTTGACAAAGCGCAAGGAAGGCTCATAATTCTAACTTCAATCTCACTCTCCAGGCTCAGATCACAGGCTTCCTCCAAAGGTCAGATTTCCTGTGTTTGCTAATGCATCTCGGGTCATGCCAGATAACTCTTCCAATCCATTAGTGTGCACTATTGATCCTGCCAGGCATTCTTTAGCTTTATGAACGATGTCTTTTGTAAAGTACACTTGAAAACTCCTAAACCATGATCTCCACAGGATTAACCCAGTGGGGCACAGAAGTATAATAACAATAATGCCTGAGGCAGGGCGTGGTGGCTCACGCCTGTAATTCTAGCACTCTGGGAGGCCGAGGCGGGCGGATTGCTTGAGATCAGGAGTTCGAAACCAGCCTGAGCAAGAGCGAGACCCCGTCTCTACTATAAAGAGAAACAAAATTAATTGGCCAACTAATATATATGGAAAAAATTAGCTGGGCATGGTGGCGCATGCCTGTAGTCCCAGCTACTCGGGAGGCTGAGGCAGCAGAATTACTTGAGCCCAGGAGTTTGAGGTTGCTGTGAGCTAGGCTGACGCCAGGGCACTCACTCTAGCCTGGGCAACAAAGCGAGACTCTGTTTCAAAAAAAAAAAAAAAAAAACAATAATGCCTAACCTTAGGATTTCATTTGGGTTCTCCAGAAGCAGACCCTAAGTAGAGAACAGTGGTAGGGAAGTGGAAAAGGGAGACAAGGAAGACAAGGTATCTCATAAGTTAGTTGCCAGAGAGGCTGCCTGGAGCTGAATTTCCTGGGGAAACCTTGGGAAATTGTGGAAAACATCAGCTTCAGAATTATCTAATCTAGGATAAAGGAGCTGGGGTATCTTATATGTCAACTCTAGAGAGTTATCGCATGAGAGCTGCTGGGGAAGAGGAAATACTAATAATTCCCCAGAACTGACCTGCTGTCCCTGGCCAAAGCAGCCTTTGAGTAGCAGCCCTGAGATGTAGAGATGCAAGAGCAGTGTGAAAAGTCTTGGGGGTAAGGGAGGGCACTAGAAGCATCTGCCTATCGATGTTCAGGTAATTAGCTCTATTCTTGCCTGTCCACTAGAAGTGACAAATTAATTCAATGTGAAACTACTGGGAAATAAAACTAATTCTTTTTAAAAAATGAAGTAAAATAAAAACTGTAGCTTTTTTCTTACTGTTTATGAAGAACATTTTTAGCCAATGCAAATGTTCAAGATATTTTTAGTGTTTAATTTAAGGTAAGCTATCATAAATTTCTGCCTAGCTATTCATTTTTGCTCATTTCTTAACCTATAATATTTAAAATATTAAAATGCATCATTTGAAGCATGAAGTTTGACTCCATTGGTATGTTTCATCTATTTTAATTTGCTAATTCACATTTTCGACTTATATTTGGTCAGTTTTTTTTTTTTAAGTCAAAATTGTTTTTAAGAATTTTTTTAGAGTTAAATTCAAGAAGTGATCCTAAGCCTCTATGCTCTTAAGGCCATATGCATGGTTTTGAGTCCTGGTTTCTCCTGCCCCTTCCATCTACTGGATTGTGATCTTCTCCTTGAGCGTAAAGGGGACCAAAACTCAATATTTTTCAAATTTCTAACAAGAAATAAGGTTTATTTTCCAATTGTTTAAAACCAGTTCGGTTTTGTTTTTAATAGTTTGGAAAGGGAAATTAGACTCTGGTGAAATTTCTCCAGTGCTGCAAAATACCCCTTATAATACACAGTCTATAACTCACCTTAATAATTGCCTGACCTGCCTCTCTTGCTGGTTTCCCCAGTTTCACTAAAGGATGGCAGGATGGGCTGGGAGTGGAGAGGAGATCTCTCAACAGAACACTGCTTGGGGTGACTGCAACGTTTGATTTCATTCTGAACTCTGTCCTTCAATAAGTCACTTATCTTGTTCTACCTTAGATTCTTCAATTATAAAAACAGGTATTGTTGCTTATTACCTTGACTCAAACACTGGGCACTAAAGTACAAGTCAGTATACAGAATTAGAGGGTCTCTATGCAGTGGGCTCAAGATCAACTAACTTTAAATAAAATGGCTTAATGTAAAGTGGCTTAGATCAAGGTGCAATTAGTATGAAGAGCACTCAAATGACTTGTAAGATAAGTACTGGGTGTTTAGTGCTTTCACAAAGAAGATCTCAACTGTTTTCTGTAATTACTACTTTTTAACATGTTTTTGTGGCTTTTAAAAATGCTATTGCCATATGAATTCACATTATTACATATTCGTTAAATTATTATTATAGAACAGAAATTATACTTAACAAAAAGACTGTTTCTCAAAATATAAAAATAAACAACAGAAATAGAGCAACACAAAAAAATGGAAGAGTTAATGGATGAGATTTGTTGTCTTCATTCTTTGGCATTCTATTACCATGATACTCAAATCTTAAATGCCACCCAGAAGAGCAAGAATAAGGGAAAGATAACTTTTGTGTGATATGTTGAAATTGGCAGGGCAAAGGTGGGAAACAATAGCAGACCTCTTCTAACTTCCAATGCCTTATTAAGATATTGTCAATTATATCATCAAAATATCTATTTTTTTTTAAGACAGGATCTTGTTCTGTCACCCAGGCTATAGTAGGGTGACATCATCATAGCTCACTGCAACCTCAAACTCCTGAGCTCAAGCGATCCTGCCTTGGCCTCCTGAGTAGCTGGGACTACAGGTGCATGCCACTATGCCCAGCTAATTTTTCGGTATAGATGGGGTCTCATTGTTGCTCAGGCTGGTCTCAAACTCCTGAGCTCAAGTGATCCTCCCACCTTGGCCTCCCAAAATGCTGAGATTGGTTACAAGCTTGAACCACCACACCCAGCAATATTTCTTTATCAGCACTGTTCTCATAGTTTACCTTGGGTGTTCTAATTTAGTCTAAGAAGTGACCAGAGACATGGTTGGAGAGCTAAATCTGTCACTCAAATTAATTCTTTCTCCTACTAAATATTCTGTTAGAAAATGCAGAAATAAGCAGTAGGACTTTCTAAATGCTATACATCTATAAGTGTTTAAAATGTGATTAGCTCTTAAAGGAAAAATAGTCCATGCCAAAAAAGTCAGAGGACTATAAGCTCACTTATCAGAGTTCCTTTTGGAATAAAGAAACATTCTAACACTGTCCCTCAAAAAATTTAATATTAAGCCTACAGTTAATAAAAGTTGTATTATTTATACATATATAGGATGACTTTAAGTCCTGGTTTGTCAGATTCCACCTGGTCTCCCAATGTCATTTTTTTCTCTGTCACTCTCAATAATGTCCTGGTTCATATGATTATATGATACAGTAATTGTGATATTAAAAGAAAATTTTCTGATACCTTATGGTATAAAGCCCCTAAACTTCTTAAATAGCTAAGTCATCTCTGACTTGAATTTTATCAATAGGCAGAACAAATTAGAATATCCACTCTAGTTTTTAAAGTAATATATCAATTTTGTCCAAAAATTTTACAAATAGTTATCATATGACAAACTACCCCAAAACATGCAATAATATATCACATTTATTAGATGAGATTGGGCGTGTTCAGGGTGGTATGGCCATATTTTAGGCCAATAGTCACAAGACTACTTTTAATAACTTATGGGGGCAAATACATTAATAATAATATATTATCTGTTTTGAGTACTTTTTAAACACTATAAATTTTCAACAAAACATTTTCTTTTAATTGTGGTCAACACTACATTTTATAAATAGCAGCAAGCCTCTTCATCATATTCAATGTCTTCCTTCTGTAAAATGGGGATATTATTATTGCCAAATAACTGTATGAAAGAAACATAATCATTAACATATGCTTTGAGAAATGACTAGAGTGCAAATTCTTAACTGTCTTTACTCAGCAGAGGCCTGAGAACAAAATAACTATACAAAAACTCAAATGACTCCACAGAAAAAGTATCTAAAATATCTTTTTCTCACAACCACCTCTAATTCAAGATGTACTATTGAGAATCTACTATATGCCAGGAATATGTATGTTATATTTATAATAGATCTTAGCTGTGTTTGGCTTGCCATCACTTATTGAGCCTTCTATTGCTAGCTGGAATCCACTCTTCAACTATTCTTTTCCACTGTACTTAAACCTAAGAGGGTACAGGGATTTAAACAATTACAACCAAATTGTTCCCATATCAAACCTGAGACTGGTACCAACATAGATGGAGACACAAAACATAGAGAGAGCCAGGTGTGGTGGTTAACACGGTGGCTCATTCCTGTAATCCTGACACTTTGGGAAGCCAAGGCAGGAGGATCTCTTGAGGCCAGGAGTTTAGGGCCAGCCTGGGCAACATCAAGACCCCTGTCTCTACAAAAAAAAAAATATAAGAATTAGCTGGTATGGTGACACATGCCTGTAGTTCCAGCTACTAAGGTAGCTGCCTTGGCTGAGGCAGGAGGATCACTTAAGCCCAAGGGTTTGAGGTTGCAGTGAGCTATGATGACACCACTGCACTCCAGCAGCCCGGACACAGAGCAAGATGAGAGCGGAAAAACAGAGAGAGAAAACTGAGTCTTCATTACCTACTTGGGACCCTATATCCAGCTTTGCTGATATGTCTTCCTCTTGACTCTCCCTTTATATGGGTCAATAATTTCCCATTTTGCATTTTCTGCCCTTTGCAATTAAAAGTCTTGACTAATGGATCTGGCTTTAGTAGAGAAAAACTAAAGACAACTAGCAGCTTGTCTTTCCTTTTTCTTGTCTCTTTGCACTCATTATTCTCATCTCTTCAAATAGTCAAACTGTCATTAGTATTCATAAGGAAAACATTCATTATTGTAAACTCTATAAAGAACAAGTGTTTCAAATTAATTTTCCAAATGATTTTTAGTTATGATGCTGATTATAATAATCGTAGTATCACCAGGAGGACCTGGTTGACTCTCACAACTACTTAACAGGCTTTTACAAATTATAGATGCTATCTAAATTATTAAATATGGCATGTAACTTGTCTATCTTTAGTTTCTGATTAATTACTCAACAAGCAGACAATTATCACTTAAAGGGAAAAATCCTAGAAGCCTGCTTTATTGGTTTCTTTAATTGCATATATATGATTCCATTAAACTAAAAAGAGGAGTGCCTTTATTAATAAACTGTCAAACATATTCTCTTTCTGTATTTTAAATTATTACTCACTTTCATGCCAAACCTATCTTTCTTCAGAAAATTCTGTATTTAATACTGAGGATATGGGGGGGGAATCAGTTTCTCCTATACTCTTACCCAAAAATCAACACAGAAGACTTCTGTGACCAACGGGGTTCGGGGGAGTTCGCCACACACACCAAGCAAGCTCAGTGTCCTTTAATTCAATTCAATTCTGACACTACCTACCTGGAGATAGCTCAGATCCCACAGGTTGAGAGCTCAGTCCCCAAGACTTCCTCTCTACACATTTCTGATGCCAATCACAAGCCCCACATTGTTTTATCTGTACTTCTGACCAAGCAGCTATAAATTGGGAGTCCCATAACCCCGTCCTTGGGGTTTGATTAATTTGCTGGAGCAGCTCACAGAACTCAGGGAAACTCATTTGCTATGTTATTAAAAAGGATTTACAAACAATACTGACAAACACCAGGTGAAGAGATGAATAGGAAAAGTATGAAGGAAGGGGCATGGAGCTTCCATGCCATCTCTGGGCATGGCACCCTCCAGAAACCTCCACCTGTTTAGCTATCTGGAAGCTCATGCAAACTCTGTCCTTTTGGACTTTTATGGAGGCTTCATTATATGGGGCATGATTGAGCAAATCATTGGCCACTGGTGATCAACTTAACCTTCAACACCTCTACCCTCCCTAGAGGATGGTGATTGATTAGGGCTGAAAAGTCCCAATCCTATAATCATGTTTAGATCTTTCTTGTGACCAGCCGCCATCCTGAAGCCACCTAGGGGTCACCAGACAACAGTCATCTCATTAGCATAAAAAAGACACTTATCAATTTGGTGGATATTTTAACGATTTTAGGAGTTGTGTACCAGGAAACAATGATGAACACTGAATACAGTAATGTAGTCTGAGAGATGCATTGTTAGGCAACTTCATCTTTGTATGGACATCATAATTTACTTACACAAACCTTGATAGTATAGCCTACCACATACATAGGCTAGATGAGGTAGTCTATTGCTCCTAGGCTACAGACCTGTACAGCATGTTACTGTACTGAATACTGTTGGCAATTGTACCACAATGGTAAGTATTTTTGTATCTATATATACATAAACATAGAAAAGGTAATGCACAGCTCTACGATGTTAAGACCACTATGATGTCACTTGGTGATAGGAATTTTTCAGCTCCATTGTAATCTTATGGGACCGCCATCATGTATGCAGTCTGTCATTGACCAAATTGTCATTATATGACACATGACTATATATTTCACAGATATAAACACAGATATATATATCTGTGAATATATATAGTCATATATATATTCACAGATATAAACTGAATAATGGCAACATATTTTAATGTCTCATATATAAACTTTTTAATGAAAATACCATAAAAGTTTTACGCATATAATTATAAAAAGGTATAACTGGGTTTAAAATTCCATCTAACTTAAATGAAAGATTAAGAGTTTACAAAATTAGGCCGGGCGCTGTGGCTCACGCCTGTAATCCTAGCTCTTGGGAGGCCGAGGCGGGCGGATTGCTCAAGGTCAGGAGTTCAAAACCAGCCTGAGCAAGAGCGAGACCCCGTCTCTACTATAAACAGAAAGAAATTAATTGGCCAACTGATATATATATATAAAAAATTAGCCGGGCATAGTGGCACATGCCTGTAGTCCCAGCTACTCGGGAGGCTGAGGCAGAAGGATCACTCGAGCCCAGGAGTTTGAGGTTGCTGTGAGCTAGGCTGACGCCACGGCACTCACTCTAGCCTGGACAACAAAGTGAGACTCTGTCTTAAAAAAAAAAAAAAAAAAAAAAAGAGTTTACAAAATTAAATATCAGGTACATCTTTGGAAGCCTTATTTATGTCAACTTTCTCTCTTCTTCCATGGAAGCTTCTCTTTACTTCTTGTTTATTTAACCTCAGCAGAAATAAGAAGCAAGGTAGGAAGAAGACAGAAAAAAGAGAAAGCTAACATATTTCAGGATCTTCTATTTCAGGCACAGAGCTTGTGGTAGATTATAAAGAGCCACAATTCTGTGCTGATCATTCCATCAAGAAGTAGAATCTACTTCTCTACCTCTTAAATCTGGGCTAACTTGTGACTTGCTTTGATAAACAGAATGTAGCACAAGTGACATCATGAAAGTTCTAAGCATAGGCCTTTAGAGGCCTTGCAGTTTCACTCTCTCCCACTTGAAATGCTGTGCCCTGTGAATAGCTCCGAGCTTGTCCACTGGAGAGACCACATAGAGGAGAAATAAGGTAACCCAGCTGACAGCCCGATGACTACCAGACAGTTGAGTGAGGCCATCCTAGACCATGCTGTCTCTGCCAAGCCACCAACTGACTGCTACCACAGGAGTGTGCCCAGGCCGGACCAGCAGAAGAACCACAAAACTGAGCCCAGGCTGACATACTGATCCACAGAAGCATGAACAAATAAAATAGCTATTGTTCTAAGCCACTACATTTTGGGATGGGTTATTATTTGACAATAAATAACTGATATGGTGCTTTATATGGTTATTTCATTTAACCTTAGTAAGAATGGTAGATCCTTTTAAGGGTGTGAGGAATGAAATTTACACAATTTGGGGAGCTTTCTTTAGGGAAAATAGTATACATAATACAAAAATGAGAAAATAATACAGAATTACACATACAAAGGAAGTAAATACTAAACTCCAAAATATCCACAGCCACTCCATTGTCAACCCACACAAGGGAAAGTGTGATAAAGAAGTCAGAATAGAAAGAGATCATAGGCTTAATAAAAACATATGGCCATGTGAACATGTACTGTGTTTCCCTGAAAACAATACAGGGCCTTATATTTATTTTTCCTCAAGAAGACACCCTAGGGCTTACTTTCAGGGGATGTGTTATTTTTTTTAAGTATGGTACAATAATCTACATTTATTAAAATATAGTTTAAGTAGTCTTCTTCTGTAACATCATCATAACTCTTCAAACCCTGAATTCCATCCTGAATTTCTTGCAACTCTATTTCCTTTAGAACCATTGGCCCCAATCTCTCATGTTGACCAATAGAGCTCTCATGGGGCAGATGAGAAGGGCTGCTCGTCTTCTTTACCACTCTGCGACGAAATACATGGGTTGTGCAGATATCCTGCGTAGCCACACACACCATTAGGTCTTATTTTCTCTTATTTTGGGGGTAGGGCTTATATTGTGCAAATGCTTTGAAATCCTGCTAGGGCTTATTTTATGGGTAGGTCTTATTTTCAGGGAAACACAGTAGCTAGAGAGAAACACTCCGGATCTCCGGAGGGCTTCATCAACCAAGCCTCATTAACTTCATTGGAAACTCACTTCAATAGTTAGCATTACTAGCCCCATTTTACAGAGAGGAGCTACAACTCTGAGTGGTTGTCACTTGTCATAGGTTATATGGATGATGAGCTGAAGAGCCAGGATTTGAGCCCGGATCCCTTTGTTTCCAAAACATGTGCTCTTTGCACCACTGTTGCTACCTCCCAGCCAATGGGTTACATTTCCATTTTGACCTTGTCATCTACTCCACACTAAGTTTTCTATCAATTGAAAACAATTCTACTTCCAACATCTCAAAATGTACCCCCATGGAAATGCAAGTTCACTGAAGAGCCCACCTAAACATTTCTCTCTCCTGAGGTTTGCTCTACAGCCCTATGAAGCAGGAACAAGAAGATCTGGCCTTCTGTCCCGTGTCTCTGATAAGGCGAAGAAACTGTAGGGCAATGCCCTCAATCAGGGAGCCCTTTTAGCTCCCTTTTTTTCAGGATCATTTTTACCATATACCAACTTCCTCAAGGGCAAGTTTATATAATACCAAAAACACTGAGTCCAGCTATCTTGCTCTCCTACCTACTACATGCCCTTGCCTTTGCATTTTTTTATTCATTCCCTAGCAGGGTCTCTTCATGCCTGTTCTATTTATATCAAGTTCCTTTGAGTGCACATATAATCTTACCTATGAACAATATGCCCAAAGTGAAGTCAGATTTTAATAATTTCTAATTAATCCGTCTATGTTCAGTTATATCCATGACTACACATTCTCCTTTGAAATGACCTTCACAGGAAAACTGGAGAATCATTACCAAACATGAAAACCAGATTTCTTGTCTCTTAACATTTACGTAGGCTGTTTGTTTGCAAGGAATTTCTAGATTTCACCTCACTAAGCTGATCCAATCAGCTGATCATATTTGTTTTGCAGCTTGTTTTCAAGGTCAGAGGGCCTGATTAGCAGTACCGCAGTAGTTTATTTAATGTACCTATTTCTATCAGAGAACAAACTTTCTGTGTAAGGTTTAACCTTGGGAGAAAAATTAAGCCACTGGGGAAAATAGCTGAAGTTCTCTGCAGAGGTTGTACTGGTGGTAATTTGAAAGCATGCCACGAAGCCTGGTATAGCAGAAAGAATGTAGTAAGGTTCAGAGACCTCAACCAGCCACATGAGATCTCTGGGCCTTCATGTAAGACAGTTGGCATGGGTGATGTTTCTGGTAGCTTGAGCTATAAAATTATTTTCTACTTCTTCTTCTTCTTCTTCTTCTTCTTTTTTTAAGAGGCAGGGTCTTGCTCTGTTGCAAAGGCTAGAGTGCAGTGCCATGATCATAGTTTACTGCAGGCCTCAAACTCCTGGGCTCAAGCAATCCTCCCCCTGCAGCCTCCAGAGTAGCTGGAACAGGAGCACACCACATCTGCCTAATTTTTTAATATTTTTGTAGAGACAAGATCTTGCTATTGCCCAGGCTATAATTTTTAAAATTTTTATAGAGACAAGATCTCTCTATGTTGCCCAGGCTGATCTTGAACTCCTGGCCTCAAGCAATACTCCTGCCTCAGCCTCCTAAAGTGCTGGAATTACAGGCATAAACCACCGCACCTGGCCCAGCTGTAAAATTCTATGAATCTACTGACTTTCTCCTTTATCCTTATCAAAGTGATCCTTTGTTAAAAAAAAAAGTATTCAATTTTCAATAAATATTTTTAAAGTATGAAAATTCTAAATATAATCTTCCCAAAGGTGAACCACTTTAAAAAAAACTTCAAAAATCTCATTAAAATGTATGTCAAAAAGTAGTTTAAAACAACAGAGTAATGATAATGGAGAATAATGTAGATAATAAATGGTAAGTCACAAATATTATAAATAATGGCAAAATAATGGTTCATTTAATTTTTATCTATATATTGGTTATAGAAACTTAGCAGCACATCAATAAAATGTCCTTTAATGTGGTTTTCATATATTATACATTATATAAGCCACTGGCCTAGATATAATTCTTCAATTTCCAAGTAAAATAGTCCCAGTTTGAATTTTAATAAAATTACAAATTATTCACCCATACTAGAATAAAATATGGTGTTTGGTTACCAGCCAAAACTCATTTTTATATAATTTATAACTCTATATATGCAATAAATGAAAAATCTTTTGACAATAACATTCTGTTAAGAATAAATGGTTTTCTTCTTATTTTTTTAAGTTCATTTCATGCATATGTAGTATTTGATAGATTGTTTTTCATAAGTAACATTTATAAAACTATCCCTGTAGTAATAGCAAGCCAAATAGCATAAATCTAAGAACCTATGATGCTATCTTATTTCAGTCTCTATCTCATTTATCAATTATCTTTACGATAGACATGGTTGTATATGACGACCATAAAAGAAAGGTAAAAGTTCCATGACCGGGTCACTGTGGCCTATAGGGCTAGGCCTATGGACCTTTAAGTAGCCCATAAGCTCCCTGAATTTGTAAACAAAATGTTACAGATATGTGTGCTTTCACCATGATCAATACAAAAAGCACAACTAAACAAGTAAATCAAAATGGCCTGTTGTGTTCTCAAATTCAGTTCAAAAATCACCTTAGAAAATAAGGCTTATGGGATGGGAGACAACTTGGTGGTGACCCTTGCCATAGATATAGCCGAATTCTGTTTTACGTCAAAAGAGCTGGCCAAGCAAAAATAGATGCCCTTACTCATTCTGCCCTTACAGAATGAGTAACATTCTGAAGTGACATATTTTATAGTGTTCAAATGACACATTTGAACAACGGGTTAAGAGGCACAGGTTAACCAGGATATTTATATTTTAGTGGATCAAAAGCACACATAGGCCTGGTGCAGTGGCTCACATCTGTAATCCTAGCACTCTGGGAGACCAAGGAGGGAGGATTACTTGAGGTCAGGAGTTCGAGACCAGCCTGAGCCAGAGTGATACCCTATCTCTACCAAAAAAAAAAAAAAAAAAAAAATTAGTTGTGGCATATGCCTGTAATCCCAGCTACTCAGGAGGCTGAGGCAGGAGGATCACTCAAGCCCAGGAGTTTGAGGTTGCACTGAGTTATGATGACACCACTGCACTCTAGCCCAGGTGACAGAGCAAGACTATCTCCAAAAAAAAAAGCAGATATTGGTAATTTAGCCACTGAATAGTTAAACTGTCCATTTCACTTGGTTATCAAATCAAGATTCAGCTGAAGCAGGATGGGCCCTATTAAGGAAGGCTGGGACACAGAGACTAACCCAAGCGGGGGAGGTGATTTGGCACAAGTGAAGAACATCAAGTGGGCAAACCTATGTTAGGCAATGAGTCAAGTTAAACAGAGGTCTAAGTAACTAAGCTCTTGGCATTAGGATGATGTGGTAACAGGTAAGTTAAAATCCAGCTAACTAGGCTGCTCCAGAGAAATCCATAGAAGCCAGGTAGGAGCCCAGCACCAGAATAATTGAGCTACCAGACAAGGCAGAAAGAAAGTGATAATGCAGAAGTCTGGTCACAAGGAACAAGAAAAAGGTCTATTATCAGAATCAGACTAAAGCATAGCAAAATCAACCAAAGGCTGATTTGTTGAGAATGACCACTAAGTCACTAAGAACAGGATTGGTCCCAAAAATCTAAAGCAGGGAAGAACCCACGTGTGGGAATTAAGTGGCTTCAGCTCTGAAAGAATAGCAGAGTGTCAGGAAAGAGGGCAAAGCTAAAAAGAAGAGTGGGATTTAGTTAAATGGAGTAAAATGAATAAGCATTTCAGATGAGAGAAAACTACCACCCAGTGCCAGTCACAAAGATGCAAGAAAACGTCTTAGTCCATTGGCCCAATGCTTGGTTTATCAAAATTCTTTCATTTTCCTTAAACTAAATAAAGAAGTTAGTTTACTGACCTGAATATTTATGAGCTTTATTAAGTCACTTGCTCCCAGAATATTAGCCAAAAGAGGGCTTCAACTAAGACAGGGATGGATATTTATCCTAGTGACAAACTCAGTTATCAAAAAGAATATTCAAGGCGGGCGCGGTGGCTCACGCCTGTAATCCTAGCACTCTGGGAGGCTGAGGCGGGCGGATTGCTCAAGGTCAGGAGTTCGAAACCAGCCTGAGCAAGAGCGAGACCCCGTCTCTACTATAAATAGAAAGAAATTAATTGGCCAACTAATATATATATAAAATTAGCCGGGCATGGTGGCGCATGCCTGTAGTCCCAGCTACTCGGAAGGCTGAGGCAGGAGGATCGCTTGAGCCCAGGAGTTTGAGGTTGCTGTGAGCTAGGCTGACGCCACGGCACTCACTCTAGCCTGTGCAACAAAGCGAGACTCTGTCTCAAAAAAAAAAAAAAAATTCTATAAAAAGAATATTCACAATAACCACAGGACTAGTTGCAAAAACTCTGTCTCTATTTTAAACATTCATAACATTCAGAATGATATGCAGCTTAAGTTCTAAACCAAAAAGCTAAAGGGAGCAGCCCTGCTTCCTAAAGTGAGAAACTAGTTTCACTTTCAGGCCTAAAATAGGAGAGGTTTAAAGAAAGGGCCTTGGTTAAAGCTACCGACCGCTGACCACCACCTTTGGAATCATAATATTAATTACCAGTGACAGGCATCTATCAATACCTCTGAACATATCTGAACACTGAAGAAAAATCTATCAGTATAAAAATTTTAAATGAAAGAAGCAATGTGGTGCATTAATCCTGAAAGGAAGGTAATTTTTAAAAGGATAGTTGCAGGCTTTCATCCCCTCCTTTAATCTACAATAAATGCAAATGAATAAGCCTATTAAGTGCTTCCTACCTCTTTTTAGTCACCACCATACCATTCCAGGCATACAGATTTTTTAAAAAGGCATAGCAAACAGATAACAGTTACAAAGGCAGGAAAATAATATGTAATAGGATGACAGTCTAGAGCTGGGATTGGTACCCTCCAGCTGATGTGCCAGAGTTTGGCAGGCCAGGGCAGGCTGCTGCACACAGTGGTGCCATCTCCCCACATCCTCCCTGCTCCCTCCCCTACCCTGCCACATTGCAGCTGTGCAGCAGGGGGTGCCAGGAGTTGAGAGGCACAGTTGCCTTGAATGACATTTTTGCCCTCATTTCACATGTTGTCATGTTCTTCCTACCTCCAACTATCACCACCTGGTACATCAAAAACATGACCAAAGCCTGTCATTGAATTCACTCACTGTATTTGCTGCAGCTTTCAAATACACAGCAAAATCAAATGCCAACCGTCCTTATTTATATATGAAGTAACAGTCATTTAGAAATTGTACTCCATTCACCTTTTACTGCTAATGGCAAATCCAAATGCCAGGCCACGAGCCATATCATGTGGCCTCACGCTGGCACAGAGACTCAATCTTTTAATATATAATCATCAGGGCTTGGGCAAGGTGGAGTCAGGTGAATGGACCCAGGTGCCAGTTCTCCTTCTATTTCACCTTGTGAGGGTTTAAAGGTCCCTTGAACTTCATCCAATCCAAAGCTGTAACCTCCTGCCCTCCTGGTCTCTGCCACACCTATTTCCACACCAAGACCTCCAGGTGAGGGGTGAGAAAAGTGAAATTGCTCCCCCTGGAGCCAGTCTTTTCTCCCCCACTGTCTCTGCTGCTTTTCACCACTTCCAGTTATTGTCTCATCTCTCTTCTATCAGTTATACCCAGATTTTAGGTGTCACTGGAAAAGTCTTTCTTGTTATTACTTGGATCATGGGAAACATTTCTGAGAGCAGTAACGTCAAACATGGTGTTTCAGGCACCATGCCTTCCCATAAATACCAATTATTTCACATGCTTTTTCAAATAAAGATTACTGCAGCCAATCAGAACACTGCTTTTCTTCCAGGCAGCTATTAATAGCTAATCAACACCTCCATCACTGTGCAATAGAAAAATTGGTTATTACTTGATATTCATAAGCTATTTCATTACCAAAAACATCTGTACTGAGTTTTTTGTTTCTTTTTTTTTTTTCATGTGTTTCTGTATATAGAACCACTCCCAAAGTCTGAAGTTTCCAGAAATCCTATTTTCATGTAAAAAAATTGCATTCACATAACACGGATGTCAGGAAGGGAAAAAACTTTTCCTTTGCTCTCTTAGGTTCATTTTCTGGGACAGTGTGAATTAAACTGACAAAAAAAGCAGATTAGCGAGAGAAAAGGAGTTTATTTACAGGTGCAATGCACATACACATGGGAAAGCTCAGTGACAACTAACTCAAAAGGGTGGTTAGAATTTGGGACTCATATACCTAATATTTTGAGGAAGGAGAAGAAAAGACTCCTATTAGAAGAGTAAAGAGGTTTCTCTAGGAAAGACAAATGAGTTTCTAGGAAAGCAAACAGTAGATAAGAAAGCTTGTGACAATGTTTTTTTTATGCAGGTGCAAGTGGTCTTTCTGTCTTCTTCTTGGCCATGAAACTCTCCCAGAGAGCAATTTTTGGTAGCCTCATTTCCCACATGTTGCTGCTTTTAGTCAGATAAGGAAAGCTCTTTCCACATTTGTTGAATCTCAAATGTCTTCAGCTCAAAATAATCTTTATAGCAACTCTGAGGTTCCCAGTAGGTCCCCACTCAGAAGATGAAGACCTTGAGTAAGTAGGTTTAGTTGTTGTGTAGACAATATGACCTGTCTTCTACCATATTGGAAGAGAGAAAAAAGTATAAGCAATAAAGGAATTCTCCTGACATGTAAATGGCCTTTAGGGGGTTGGGTTTTTTCCCCCAGACCCAGCAGAAAGAAAATGGCCTTTTGGTTTATTCTCTTTATGAAAAACCTACCTTCTCCTCAAGTACTACATAATTTCTCTCATTCCAAATATTACTAAAAATTATAAGCTTGCTCATTTGTTCCTGTATGTGTTCTCTATCTCACACAAACACACACATCCTATTTATTGAGACAATTCTGGCAACCACATATTCTGGATTCCAGGCAGGATTCATAGTTTCTCAAATAATTCCTGCATTCCTTGAGTTCATATATTCAGAAAAGCACTTAGCTCACTGTCTGAACTGGAAATAGTTTAATTACCTTGGGACAAGGGAAAATGGTGGGGTGAGAGAGAGAGAAAGAGGGAATCAGATCAATGACTTAGAACAAAAGGGTTAGAGCTGGATGGAATCTTGGAGAAAATCTGACATAATACTAACGAATGAATTGCTAAACCTCAGAAAGGTTAAGTTACTTGCTCTGATGACTGAGCCAGGCATCCTGGCTGCCAGTTGTGTGTGTGTCTCTGCGTGTGTGTGTGTGTGTGTGTGTGTGTGTGTGTGTGTGTGTGTGTGTGTGTGTGTGTGTGTAAATCCTAATGGAAGCACTGAAAATTTGAGTTAAAACGCAATTTCAGATGCCTGCTTCAACAGTCTGTGACACTTCAGGAGCACCTGAGCGAACTTGAAGTAGTCACTCAAATGCTAATCTACTCTCATTTTAATGATCTCCCCAGAGAGACTGCCTCTTGGTAGATGTTGCCGCACTGATTTAGGGACAGTTTCACACATCTTAAAGGAGATGTGTCCAATCTTCCTTATTACTCTTTAAACTCTCTTATTTTCCTCAAAGTCTATGAAGAGTTTCTTCCCCTTACCCTCACCCTCTGCTGACCCCCACTGTGAAATACTTCAATAAATTAATATTTTAAGGTTATTTTTAAATGCCAGTCTTCTGCTTTTATATTTCTCCAGATTTCTTGCTTTGAGTCTTTATTACTTTTGTAATCAGATGAAAAAAGGTAATACTTACATATTTTTAAATTTCCATTTTTCTGTCAACTGAACATCTCATAATTAGTTTAATCATATAGATTAGTAAATGTTCCTTTAAAACTCAAGGCAAAAATTTTAAAAGGCCCCTCCCCTCACCAAAAGAAAGCCTATTTTCTCTTCTATTGGCATTTTGTAGTGGGTTTTAATTACACATGTGACAGAATGCCAATGGGTTCTGCAGACCCTGTAATTCCCTGCATTTGCTACTCTCTTGCCTGCTATCACCACCCATGGACTAAAGGAGGCAGGAAGGAAGGTTATACTCTATGAGTTGTGGCCTTGGGAACAGAGCCCTGCCTGCTCTTTAATTCCCTCAATACCAAGTCTTCAGCATCAACTCACTTAGCACCTAGGGCATAAAACATACTTTTGTGAAATATAACAGGATACCAGAGACATATGTACCTACAAAAACACAGATTGGCTGCAAGGACCATCCCCTCCAGTTAAGGAAAGGAATTTTCCTTCTCTTTATTTCCCCAGGGTTGGTGGCACTTCTCTCATCCCTGTGCCCTGCAATTCTCCTGGGAAAGGTCTGGCTCCAGACACCCGACTTAAATCAGGCCAAATTAATCTACAGGCAGCAACATAACACCTCTGGCTGGTTTGACTGTCCCTCTTGCCCAGAAAAATCTGGACCTTGTCTATTTCCAAAGCTATTTATTCTAGTTTATCTTCTCAATCTGCTCTTCTCCGGGATCTTCCTTGAATAACTTTCCACAGAGTTTTTAGTTTATTTTCCAACTCCATCTCTTTCGTGCACAGTGCTGTCTCACAGCAGTCTGTTATGGGTCCGTAACAATCTAGTGTCCACATTAACATCAAACATACCTCAGCCAAGTCCTGGTCTCCAGTAGGAGCTACATTTATACTTTATAAATCAACAAGAAAAACTCTCAGAATAGGAAACCTATGAATAAGCTATCTTTATTTCTCCTTTTATAAGAATCTGCTTATAATCCTGAAGAGTTTCCATTTTACCAGGTAAACTAAATTTCTATGTTTTCTTCTCTTTCTTTTCAGAAATCCTAGTTTCTCACCTTAACTCTTCATCATGTCAGAATTCGTGGTTAACAAATGCTACCCACTCACCTGAACCAGGAAATCTGGGCGCTCCCAAACCCAATGTTTTCCTTTTCAATGGAACAGTTCAGAAATTTGAGAAGTTCATCTGTTTACAATGAGCCCACATAGTTTTATCTGACTTAAATTCTCTGGTATATTTCTGCCTATATGTGCTTTAGTCAGAATTCATCCATTTCATTCAACTGCATGGGTTGTAAATAGTTTGGTCAACTTTTAACATTTTAGAAGTCTGATTATAATTTTATTTTATTTAGCTCTCTTTAGAGGCTGGAATAGGAAGAAACATCTTAAATTGCACAGCTGTACTCTGTGACTCAAGGCACCTAGCAACTGTCAAAATACAACCCAAACCACAAAGGTGTTTGAAGCTGCAGTGAAAGCTTATTCTAAGAGAGATACTGCCAACTATTCCACTGTCATATGCAGCTTGACATTTCAGCACAAATACAACAGGGAGACAGCTTGAGAGTGGGAAAAGCATTCTGATGGTTTAAAATATTTGAATATTCTCCCTTGCATTATTCAGAATATAACATAAATGCACAGTTAGAGCCAAAGCACTACACTTCCAGGACATGTCTGCACAAAAATCCGAATATCTGTGTCTCTGAGGTCAGAGTACTTAATCCTGCTCCTCGCAACTCATGCTTCAGAGTCTGTTTGGAGAAAGAAGTTACAGATCATTTGCTGTCTGCATTGTAGGGAAAATACAGTTACCTTTATGCCTTCCAGAGGTAAAACAAAAGCCATTCTCACCATGAAAATCAAAACATCCATTGTGTGAAAAGCCCACTAGAAACTGTTAACAATATTTGCCTCTGGGATGCTGAGGATCCAGGGCTTACTATTCATTACATACTGTTTTATATTGTTTACCTTTTTTCCATGTTCACTTGTTACTTCTACAATACTGAAATAAGCATTAAGAAATACACTGACTTGAAGTCGTACAGGTTTAATAAGGAGGTTATCCCCCTGGGCTCAGGAATGGAAATATATTTATGCTGGTGCCTGCAGACAATCACAGGCTCCTACAGTAAACACTCCTCCCCCAAGTGCTTTCTGACCATATTTTAAGAAATATAGCTTTTCTCACTGGGACTACTGAGAAAATAAACTGGAGTTCTATTTTGAGAATTCAAAGTACATACCATTCATGCAAACCAAAGAACACACACTTGCTCAATGGCCCACCCCACTGCTTCATAGTTATGAAATGTGGAAAAGAAACTTTAAGTCTCATGTCAGCAGTACAGCTGTGCAACTCCGCAGATCCTTCCTTAAAGGAAAGGGTCTATTTTTCATCATAAATATTAAACCCCCAAAACATCCTTGAGGATCTATCATCTATCTATGGCTCTGCCTTGACAGCATTTACTATCGAACCACTATACTTGTGCAAATTCTTTGCTTTCTTGCCCTCTTACCTTAAATATTTGCACTACTTTTTCTTACCTAGGTCAAGTTAAGTTAGAAAATAATTATTTTGTAAATTACTAGACACTCATCTATCACCTTTTATATACAAATAAAATAAACTATTACTCTTTCATCCCAATTTTCTTAAGTTTTTTGCTCTTTACTGAACTTAACTGTCTGCTTCTTGAGTTCTAGGGGACTCCATCTTTTTCATATTTGCAGCCCCAGTACTTAGCATAGTAGATCCTCAATAAATATGTTTTGAAATAGAAATAAATTCATTCTCAAAATGGTTCCTAATTTTAGCTTTCAAAATACATTCTCCTGGTGATTTGCCTTCCGGTCATCTGAATATTCAGACAGAAACCCAATATTTGCTTGTCTCTCACTATCAACAATATTCCTCCTGGGTTTAGTCAGCCATTCCCTACTCTACACAGAGTCCCTTAAACATAATTTGCCTTCATAATTGTAACAATCTCCTTACCAATCATCTCTAAATCTAATTCTCCAGCCCTGATTGTTTTTTCTTATTTACGAATCTTTTATTTCCTGTACTGAACAAATGCCTACACCAAATGCCATGCAGACACACCTTCTTCACATGGCTAACACAAAACACTTCATTTTCCATCCAAAGTCAAAAAACCTGGAAAAGGTGTGTGTGTGTGTGTATATATATATATAAAACCTATTAACATTTTTAACAGTTTAGTTCAGAACCTAGAAGTTAGTATAGAAGTACAGTATCTTCACATATTTTTTTCCTTCATATTCTTTTACCCCCATCTTCCTCCCAGAGTAGATAAGTTGAACCAGATCTTTGCTTTTTTAATGCTCCTATTTCACTGAATTGCCCAGTCTGTAAACCCTAATTTCAGTTAGTCCCAAACACACTGGGAAGGTAACCTCATCTTCCTCATTTATTCTTTTTACTATGCCATTTAGCCTCGGTGATTTTCAAGAGAAGGAAGAAAAGTGAGAAAGTACATGCACGCAGAGGCACGCTAGAATGTCCAGAGGGATGTATATAGTTATTATCTTAATTCAATATTCTACTCGAACTTACATTCGGGGGAATCCTTTTTCTGCAATACAAATTATAAAGAGTGAAGCTCAACACAATTATCTTGGCTGGAGATATGTATAATCACCTATATATTATGAGAAGTGGGATAATCAGAGTTTTAGGATGGAGTGGTAAAGACATATGCTTATCTAAAGAAGGAATGGGTTTAAAAAAGATTAAGAAGCACTGTGGCCAGGCGTGGTGGCTCATGCCTGTAATCCTAGCTCTCTGGGAGGCCGAGGCAGGAGGATCGCTCAAGGTCAGGAGCGAGCAAGAGCGAGACCTCATCTCTACTAAAAATAGAAAGAAATTCATTGTCCAACTAAAAATATATAAAAAAATTTATCCAGGCATTGTGGCACATTCCTGTAGTCCCAGCTACTTGGAAGGCTGAGGCAGAAGGATTGCTTGAGCCCAGGAGTTTGAGGTTGCTGTGAGCTAGGATGACGCCATGGCACTCTAGCCCAGGCAACAGAGTGAGACCCTATCTCAAAAAAAAAAAAAAAAAGAAGCACTGTGTTGGCATTCTATTGCCAGGAATACTAATTCAAATTTCTAAGGAAAGACTGACCATGTCCTCATTCCTTTCCCTCCATACACCAATGGATATATCTCTTCTTGACAGGCTCCCTTGCTGCTCTCTTTTTCCATATCAATGGCTTTATGTCCAAAAAAACATTTCTTTCTTGTTCATTTCTCTCATTTCTCATACTTTCAAAATCTTGCTCAGCATTTCTGTATTTCTTCCCAATCTACTTAAAAGAAGCACTTTATATTCTTTCGCCCTTATTCCTCCCCAAACACACACTTAGCATGTGAACGCAAAATATTTATTTTAGTTTCTAATTATTAAACTTGTAGAATCTTCAATTTGTAATTCTGAATAAACTATGTGCCACTCCTCAACGGTGGGAATTCAGAGCTCTTGTGTCACTTTTTCCCCTACATCTTGATTTTTTTCACCTCATGGATGTTCTAAAAATATTAATTGATTCAAATCTGACAACACAGCAATAAGACTGCATATCTTGTTACTCTACTAGAACCTATAGACACAGTACCAAAACACTCACCTAATATCTGCCTTGAGCTGAACTGGATAAGATATAGAGAGAGATAATATGTCGAAGACTGACTGCTAATATCCTTGTACTGACAGGAAATCTCCATCCTTCATTTTCATTCTTCTTAATGAACTATAGTTGATAATGTCTAAATGACTTCCCAAGGGAATTGGAGTGGGCTATTAAATCCAAGAGTTCCTTCAGTCATTTCAAGAAATACTCACACATGAAGTTATAAGAAAAGAATAAAGATGGTCTAATCTTATAACAAACCAATATGTTCAGACAATATTTACATTAAAAATCTTTTCAAAGGACTTCTGTATTGAAATCATTCTATTCAGAAAGCTCGAATATAATCCTAAAATTTTAGACCTTATATTAAGAAATCCTTAGGCATAATTTTCATGAAGTAGATTAAAATAATGGAAATGATGAATAGTTTAACACAAGGATTTTTGCCATCTTAAACATTTTTATACTTAGTTTTCCAAACTCCATTTTAAGAGTGACAGTAACATTGTTAATGAATAATTTAAAATGCAGAATATGGTATATTTATTCAATGGAATTCTAAACAGCCATAAAAATAAACATACTATTGCTTCCCACAAAAATGTGGATAAATCTCACAAATATTACAGGGAGGGGGAGGCCAGAGACAAAGAATGCATACTATATGATTCCATTTATACAAAGGTCAAAACTAACCTGTGGAGCCAGAAGTCAAGAATGGTCACCTTTAGAGTGAGGCAATGGCAGCTGGGAGAAGGCATGAGGGTGGCACTGTTTTGCTTCTTGATCTCAGTATTGGTTACACATGTGTTCACTTTTTAAAAATCCATCAAACTGTCCACTTGGGATTTGTACCACTTCTCTGTAGATACATTATATTTCAAATAAAAGTTTACTCACCAAATAATAATAACAATGTCCATAAACTTCATCCTAATGAAATGTTATTTTACAGAAAATGGGTACTTCTTCAACCAAACTCATGGGTAAGTTTCTAACTGCATGAAACTTAATATGTATCAAAAATAATAGCACAAGCAATACATGTTCCCCAAAATAAGTAATATAATTACTAGATAGGATGCTGCATTGCCTAGCAAAAAGATGACAAACTCAACTCAGAAATCCAAGGTTAACATTAGCATTATCTGTGAAATTGGACAAGTCACAAATGTTCCTTGGTTCTATTTCAACTATTTGTAGTAAGAGTAAATTTCTATAGTCTTTGATAGACCTACTTACATTGTCCTTCTCCCTCCAGAACTAGGAAATTTTCAACCTTGCAATATGCAAAGTTTTGGGAAACACCAAATAGAAGTAGGGCAGTAACAAAGCCTAGAATGGATACTTCTTTCCATTGTCCATCCTGACCTTTACTTTAAGTATACCCAACAAGCCCAGTGTCCACAAAAGTCAGTACAGGATATTCCATTTTGTGTTCACACCAATTGTTTGAAATTCTCCTATTGGATTCTCAACAGGCTTCTATTGTGACCAACAAAGAATTGTCTCTACCTTGGAGGAGCTAACAATATATTAGGAAAAAGAATACATGCACTCAATAATACATGTCTTCTCATAGGAGAAATGCCTAAAGTAGTCTACAGAAAGAAAATACACAGAATTTTAAAAAAAAGTTTTCCTTTATTTAGCAATTAACCTGAACCTGAGGAATGTATAGAATCATACACAAAGAATGTAAAGCAGAAAGGGAAAATATGTGGCAAATGCTGGGCAATGCCCAGCTAATGTGTGGTCCTTCCATCTCCCACACTCATAGCAGACATCACTAGTTGATCACTGCAATCTCTCTTGCTGAGCTCATTCTGAGCCTCAGAATCCTCCTCAACATAGACCTCCTCATTACCAACCAGTCAGAATAGTTATGTAAGATGAAATCTATTTGCCATCCCTGGTATAAGATAAAGCACATAGATGAATAAAGAAACATGAGAAAAGTAAGCATTAAAGTTTGGCAGGAGCATAGAAAACCAATAAAGTAATAAGATAAAAATATGCAAATTTGTGTTAAAGCCAGATCATAAAGTGATAGAGCGACCTGAATGCTAGGATTAACAAATTTGAATTCTTTCCTACTCCTTACTGTTTAGCAAATGAGGCTCAGTGTTAAATATCATCCCGTGTGTTGTGGAGGGGGGATGAAAAGGTTCCACTTTATAACTTTCTCCAGCAAGGGAGAGAACTAGAGAAAGCACCTGGTGAAGTTTGACAAGGCAGGTATGGCACAAGGATGAGAGGGGAGAACAATTTTAGTTGTTGGTGGGCCGGATGTGGTGGCTCACACCTGTAATCCCAGCACTTTGGGAGGTGGAGGTAGGAGGATCGCTTGAGGCCAGGAGTTGGAGACCAGCCTGAGCAACATGGTGAAATCCCATCTCTACAATAAATAAGAAAAAATATCCAGGTGTGGCGCTACATGCCTATTGTCCCAGCTACGTGGGAGCCTGAGGCAGGATTGCTTGAGCGCAGGAGTTTGAGGCTGCTGTGAGCAATGATCACACCTCTGCAATCCAACCTGGGTGACAGAGTGAGACCCTGTCTCTTAAAAAAAAAAAAAAATTAGGTGCTGGTGACACATGACAACCTTGTTGACAAGGTTGATTGTGGGTCTAGGAAAGGAATCAAAAAGGGAAGGGAGCTAATGGCTGGCAGAAGACAGAGGCATTGAGAAATCAGAAACCACATAAAAGGTGAAGTATAGCTTCATTAAGAGTGAGAGAGGATAAAATTGAATGATGGACTGATAAAAGACGTTCAAAGTTTGTAATTTTGAAGCTGGAACATTAGTTCCCAGAGATTTTAAGACCCACAGAAAGTCAGTGTTTAGAGGATGTCTGATGCCTGATGACAATTTTGAAGAATGAGATAGAGAGCAAGAATAGTAAAACTAAAGAGTGTGAGAGTCCTGGAGGTCAATGAAAATAGTAATATGGATAAGAAAGGCCAGAGTGCCAGCTGTGCCCTGGCCTCCAGAGAGGCGCAGGGTTCTGAGAGATGGCACTGGAACAAGAGTTCAAAGCTTTAGATGGAGGCATCAAGAAGTGTGCTCACCCCTCCTCCCCTAAACTAGATTGAAGGGTGGGGAATTAAAAAACAATTGTAGCATCATGTAAGGAAACAGGTAGGCTATGGTTATGGTAAAAGATAGAAGGAATTATAAAGAAAAAAACAAGGATGTAGGAGAATTTATACATGCTATACCTACAAAAGTTAACAAGCATTCCAAATAGGCAGTCTCAACTCCTAGGAGGCCAAACACTGTCTCCTGAATTCACTGAGGTCTTCCTTTTCCCCCTACTATTTTAATAAACATAGGCTAAAACATTCTGAGCAGTTTTTACCTAGGAGAAGAATAAGAAGGGGAAGATATTCCCCACATACCTTTAATAAGACTGAGCTAATACACTTAGCAACAAACCACATATTTCCAATCACTTGGAAGATTCACAGCTCTTAATGGTATCACATCATTTCTGCTTCATTTTTTTTCTTCAAATCAACAAGTATTTATAGAACATCAAAAGTTAGCTTGAAATGTCTTATAAAACTAAACATGCTCTTACCATTTGATCCAGCAATTATACTCCTTGGTATTGACCTAAATAATTTTTTTAAAAAAGTACATCCACACAGGAACCTATGCACAAATGTTTCTACCTGTTTTATTCATAATTGTCAAAACTTGGAAGCAACCAAGATGTTCATCAATAGGTGAATGGATAAACAAACTGTGGTACATCTACATAATGGAATATTATTAAGTGATAATAATAAATGAGCTGTCAAGCCACAGAAAGACATGGAGGAACCTTAAATGCATATTGCTAAGTGAATGAATTCATTCTGAAAAAGCTACACTGTATGATCCCAATTATATTTACATTCTAGAAAAGGCAAAACCATGGAGACAGTAAAAAGATCAGTAGTTTCCAGGGGTTTAGAGAAGGGAAAGAGGATGACAAGTAAAGCACAGGATATTTTCAGGGCAATGAATCTACTATATATGGTACTACAGTGATGGATACATGTCATTATGCATTTGACAAAACTAATAAAATGGACAACACAAAAAGTGAGCCCCAATGTAAACTATGGATCTCAATTAGTAATGTATTGATACTGGCTCATCAATTGCAACAAATTTACCACACTAATGCAAGATGTTGATTGTAGGGGAAACCAGGGTGAGTGGGTGGGGTGTGAGGGGCATATGGGAATTCTCTGTACTTTCTGGTCAAATTTTCTATAAACCTAAAACTATTCTAAAAAATGAAGTCTATTAATTTAAAAAAAATAGCCCTGAGATGTTGACAAAATTTAACTATTTTCCAAGACTTTATTTCTAACTTGTATCAAATTTTGAAATATACTTCTATGGTCATATATGGCAGCTTTTACCATGATCTTCCACTGGATTAGCAGCACCTGCTGTTTATTCAAGTGGCAAAGAAGTAGGACATCTCCTTCAACTTATGAAACCAAACAAATGAGACTGTAAAAGAAGGTAGAGTGTTACGGTTCCTTTTAAGCACCACATATGATGTTCATTGGGCCCAGACCATGGCCTCTGCCCCATCCTTCTTTACTTTGCATACATTTTAGCAGAGTTTGTTCATCCTATTTCTATAGAAGGTAGTGCTGAGAGTGGACTTGCCCTTTCATCAGGACTTGTTTGGAATAAAATGGAGAGGCTTAAGCTGTGCCAGAATCTCTTACCAACCTCAGTTTTCCCGCAACACACAAAGCAAAGTAGCTTGAAAGGGTAAGCTTCGGATTGCAAAATGGAGAAATTAAATAACATAAAAATTCAGATTTTAAAACATATTTAATCTCACCTATGGTTTATGTAGACAGATCTCTAAAACTGACAAAATTCCAATTATCATCTCACCAAAAGGGGTGCTATCTGCATTATAATTTTTACAAAAATCTCTGAAGATGAAGTCCCTGACCGACCTAAAATGGGGAAAGCAAATTGGGTGCAAAAGAGCTTCTGATGAAGGTGAAATAAACCGTCTTTAATTCCTCTTAAAGTTTCAAGCTGTGTTTCACAAATGCTGCCAAGTTCAGGGTGAAATAAGGAAATTTCCCTTTCCCTCTAGCCAACTATTTCATTTACCCTTCTTAAGATACATTTCTTCCTGAGAAACCTAGTCTTTTGTATTTAGCGATGACCTTGCATTTTCTATTATAATACTTTGTAGACAAAAAAACAGTCTTCCACTGCCAGGTTTTAAACAGTTCCTGTAGAAAAGAAAAATAAATTCAGCCTGAATTTCTATTTATTTTCCTGGAATTCATCTCTAATAGGTATTTCTAGTTGTACTCTCCAAAGGCTAGAACCACAAAAAAAAAAGAAAGAAAATGCAGCTTTAGAACATACTAATGCAGTTTTCAAAAAATAATAGATGAGTAATTTTTCTGAATGATCTAACTGGCTTTAAGGACTCCCTAGAAACATGAAATATAACACCTGTTTTTTAAACACTTTACTCCATCCTGCACTGCATTCTCGCATTGCATACTAAGATGGCTTGTTAGAATTATTATTTAGAGTATAAGTTTGTTTGACATAAACTATGAGTCTGGACTATTTCTAAATGTTGTTTTCAAAGATTGTTTTATAAAGCTACTCTGTACACAGTTGACAGGGAGATATCAAATAATAAATCTTGTGTTAGTGAAATGCTTTTCTTTTTAAGTATTTAGGGTAGCGTCAAGAACAACTGCTTTTCAAAAACAGACGTAAGAAGAAATAATATGACATTAAATTCTGCTTTTATGAAACTTGACAACAGCATTAGGGATTCAAAAACTGAATAGAGTCGGTATGTAAGGCAATACTCTTCCACTGAATAGTCTTCAACTTAAATTCATATGCACTAGAATAGTGGATTGTTCATCTTTACAATTTTACTAGTCATATTTCCAAGATAAAGCAGGTTCCTAACAGAATTCTCAAAGCGGTCTCTTTAGATGAATCAGGAAGAGAAAATCATTTGTGGATCGAATCATACCTGAACCATTCATTGGTTCTACCATGGGTCAGGATGGTGACCAACTCTGGCTTTCAGTCTTGACATATCCATGTGGTTCTAAAGCCAACTTCCATCCTCTCCTGTTAAACAGGAAAGGTACCAAGAATCTTCATTGCTGCTCACCACCTTAAAGTCAAATTTCAATCATCTGTGATTCAAAGCAAATCATCAAATTTCCTTCGAATAGGGTCTCCAGACTTATACCCTAATGGTATAGAAGTACCTAACATAAATGGAAGGTTTTTAAGACTTTTTCAATTCATGATTTTTTTTCCTGAAAGAAACTGAAAATATGCTGCATGTTCTTTGTGATTCAATACTTTTCAAGTTAGAAAGTCATCCATTTGCTGAAAATCCCAGCTTTACACTTCCCCAATGCTAAAACTGACGAAATAATAACTGTCTAGGTTTTTCTGCCACTATAGAGTAAAACTTTAACATTAACAATGAAAAGCATTTAGAACTCTTATGATTCATTAATTGGTTAAGTGCTTTTCTTTGTAGAAGCTAAAAGCTCTTTAAAAGTAGAATCACATGGGCACTCCCATCCAAGTGAGAAAAGCAGAAAGCAGTTTATCATATTTGACCACTTGAGATAGCCAAAGGGAAACTAAAACCCTAAAAAAAGATTGTCTAGCATCATCAGTAACAACAGAACTCAAACAAACTCTCAGCTCCTAGATGTGGGTTTCTCAGAAACATGCTACTTCCTTCTAGCCCAGTGTAGATGCTAGATATTTTCATTTTTAACTCAATTCAACCTGTCAATTTCAGCCAGCGAGGAAAGAAAGCTTATGCATCACATACAAATTTGAGAATACAAGAATTATTAAGTATAAAGCTGAATTCAATGTAGGAATGACTATTTGTTCTTTGGGAAAAAATCATGGATTATAGCAATCTTTGAAAAACGTAATTGGAAAAAGAAGCCCCCAATTTCAAACAGAAATGCTGTTGTTTCCCTTCCCTGTGATGTTAAATTGCATAATATTCTAATTAGATGCATGTCTTCTTCCACTTTCAATATGGACCGAATGATTCCTATGATAATTAAAGACAGCCATAGCTTTTGTAATAAAGTCCCAAAATTTTTCCAGAAACCTACGTTTAGCTAACAATGTCACACAGCAACTTTGTGTATCGAAACCATCCACTCACTTAGTTGATTAGGTGGTTCATCCCCTAGACATTACTAGATGCCTTTCCACAGGCCCCATCCAATGCCAGCTCTACATCTCCCATACTTCAGTTCCCATCCTTACCTTAGCCAATTTGGGTTTTTGGCATCTATCTTCTCTGAAGAGAGTGGTGAAACTATGTGGCCTGAAGTCACCTAAGTTTGAGGTGCAACCCTAATAACATTCCTGATGGCCTCATACCTTTAAGAAGCCAGCGATTTTGAGAAAATGGCTAAGCAGGTGGAGAGCACAGAATGCAGCAGCAACTGAAAACTATTGGTAAACCATGCCCCTAACCTTACTGAACTGTAGCCTTAAACTTTAATGCACAGGCGAACTCCCTTTCTAAAGGGACTGTAAATTCTTTCAAGGAAGAGACAATGATTTAGATTTTTTAAAATTCCGCACATAAATTAAGCCCTAATACTTTACAATAAGAAAGTGCTCAGTAAATATTTTTCAATGGATAAGTCAAAAATGATAAAACATATAAGTTAACAATAAAGAAATTTCACTAATTTGCACAACTTGATTATTTGGGTGGCTTAACATATGCTTTGATTCCTGGATACAAAAAACCTGTTTTATCAAAGCTAACAAAAATTTGACAAACCTAAGTCAAATCTCCTTTTATTTCCTCTATTATACTCTAATATGAAAGTGAAAACAGTGAATTGGACAAAAGAACATGGATTGTTGACAAACAGGATAATCTGAATAGAAAAATTAGAGAATGATTAAAAAACACAGACCAAAAATAAAATTCATGACTTAAATCACTATTTAGTTTTCTATTGGCAATAGCAAAAAATTTTATTTCTGTAGATATATCAAAATATGGTTTAAAACTTCAGTTAATGAAATGTAACAAATTGCATTTTCTACATCCAAGGTAAAAAAATAAATTCATCTGTAACACATTGTGGACCATCCTGGGAAACAGGTAGATTTGAATTCACAATGAACTACGATTATACTATAGTGGGTTTACTGGCTCCTGCAGAAGTCATTAAAAAATTGTCTAACAGGAAAAAAAAATGAGTTAACATTTTGAAAACATTCTATATTTGTATTAATGTTATTATTTATTAAATGCTTATTATGAGCCAGATGATATACATACATTATCTCATATTATCCAACTGCACAATAAATTACTAGTTCCATTTTAAAGTTGAGGAAACTGAAACTCAGAGAAATGAAACAAATTTGGTCCAGATTGCAACTGGAAAATGACAAAAAGTGTTTGACTCCAGTACCAAATTTTCCCCACCTTATCGTGTTACCCCTATTAACAGAGGATACCAAGTTTTCACACTATTTAAAATGGCCTTCACAAAATTCATAGAAACAGAACGTGTAACAGAATGGTTGTTGCCAGGGAAGTGAAAAGGAGGGATTTGAGGAGTTATTTTCTAATGGATACAGAGGCTCAGTTAGGATGATGACAAAGTTCTGGACATATATAGTGAGAATGATTATACAACAACCATTGAATGTACTTAATGCCACTAAACTGTGTACTTAGAAATGATTAAAATGGGCCGGGCGCTGTGGCTCACGCCTGTAATCCTAGCTCTTGGGAGGCCGAGGCGGGCGGATTGCTCGAGGTCAGGAGTTCAAAACCAGCCTGAGCAAGAGCGAGACCCCGTCTCTACTATAAATAGAAAGAAATCAATTGGCCAACTGATATATATATATAAAATTAGCCGGGCATGGTGGCACATGCCTGTAGTCCCAGCTACCAGGGAGGCTGAGGCAGGAGGATTGCTCGAGCCCAGGAGTTTGAGGTTGCTGTGAGCTAGGCTGACGCCACGGCACTCACTCTAGCCTGGGCAACAAAGCGAGACTCTGTCTCAAAAAAAAAAAAAAAAAAGAAATGATTAAAATGGTAAATTTTATGTTATGTATATTTTACCACATTGAGTGTGACACTTCAATGTCACACTCATTTAGCTGGTTTCCTACAAATTCTATCATTTTAATTTATAATTTAGAAGGCTTTAAAATCATAGACATTTCAGTTGTACAGCTGTCATAGTAGGAAATTTCAAGAAAATTTGAAGCTGTAGATTAAAATAATGATAAACATTTTTAAATATATTAAAGTATCACTGTAACTCATACTTTTTTATACCATTTATAATCTCATTAGACTTTTTCACAGGTTTTTTTAAACAAAAAATGTAGATTAAAGAGAAAAAACTCTGAAAGACATTAGTCCATTTATTGCCATAGTCTAATATCAATATGTTTAACTAAATAATTAATTAGTTAATAAGCCCTTATCATCTTTCTAAATAGTTCCTAGTCCATTTTTCTATTATTTAATCAAAGTGTTCCTTCTTTACTCTTGAATGTTCTACATTGGTATTACTTTTGGGTGTTCCTATGAGGAAAGTTTCCATTAAAGCAGATAAAATGGAGGTATATTTTAAAAAATCAACCTAAGTCATTTCAACCATTCTCAAAACCATATTTTTAACTAATGGAGCTTGTGATATTTCATCTTTATATTTAAGAAGGTCCAATTTCAAGTTATTTTTGTGATTGTTAGATTTTATACATTTATATTTAGAAATGAATGAATACAGATCATGAATTAGTATAATTCATGATTTCATATGTAATGTCTGCCTAATTATTAATGAAGGCTAAATCACAAAAGGTAACCAGTTTCACTCATGGGAAAAAATATGTCCCATAGCATGCAAAGAGCTCTGGATGATTGATGGCTGCAGCAGAAGAAACAGGGGCCAGCAAAGCTAAAGAAACAAGCGGAACAGTGTGTAGCTCCAAACCATGGCTGCCTCCCAGTTGCATGGCACAAATACAGTAATTTACTCTTAACAAGAAAATTAAAAGCAAATGACTATTAATCATGCAGCAAACAAAAACATTTGGTTAAACTAATGAATACCACTTAAAATAGAATAGCAAACTCTGCAATTTTTAAATCCTCAAGTCAAAAATATCTAACTTTAGAAAAGAAAAAAATTTAATTTATTAAATAAGTTAATTTCTTAATGTAAAATAAAAAATACATTTTAATGATGCAAAACTTCAATATAATACAGAATGAAGAAATATGGAATATCAGAATTCCTTTTAATTTCATTAACACAAACACCAATGTATGAGAGGTGGTAATAGAACATGACTCATTTGAATTTGAATTTTTTTAGAGATAAGGTCTTGCTCTGTCACCCAGGCTGGAGTGCAGTGGCATGATCACAGCTCACTGCAGCCTAGCACTCCTGGGTTCAAGTGATCCTCCTGCCTCAGCCTCCAAAGTAGCTGGGATTACCAGCGTGAGATAGTACACCGGGCTCAAGCATGGTCCTTGAGGCTAATTCCCTGGGTTCAGATCCCAGCCCCAGATATGACTCTTACCAGCTGGATGACCAATATATTCTTTATTTGATTCTGGAGGAACTTTAAGGAAAAATTTTGTTCCATCAGAAAAATCTGTTTCTTTACTGTTACCTATATTCTACCTAATTATCTATGGCTGGGGTTGCCAAATTTAACAAATAAAAATCCAAGATGCCCAATTAAATTTCAATTTGAGATAAACAATGAATAATTTTTGCATAGGATATACTTATTCCAAAATTTATGTGCTGTTTATCTGGAACATGAATTTAACTGTGCACCCTGTATTTTACCTGGCAACCCTACCTACAGCACCGCTGCTAATAATACTATGCTTACTATTTTTCATTCTTCTATTTAGTAAGCACACCATAACAATAGCATCATAAATCATGCTTTGTGCTATAAGGCATGTAATTACACAATCAGCTGGCAGCCCATGTGAAGAACTATAATGGATTCAATAGGATTCCTAACTTTTGGAAGAAAGTGATAACCATTTATGGAATGGTTTTAGGACAGTTAGAGACACTCTGTTTCCATCTGTTCTTGAAATGCTTCTTAAGAGGACTAACAGCTTTTTAGTATTTGCTTTTACCCAAATGGCAATGATTAGGATGTCCAATTATGGATTTATATATATAATTATAAAATTGATCACAGCAATCAATTTTCTGTCCATAAGACCACATTTCACATGACTATGTGGATGTTTTTACAAAAGTTCCCTTGATATTACAAAGCTATGAGTTTTAAAAGATTTATTCTAAACTTCCAAACCAGCATTACTGAATGTTTTTTCAAAATCCATATTTGATTGTTAAATTATAATCATCCATCCATAAGAATTTTTAAATCCTATGTTAGATAACAATTCTACTTAATTGAACATATATATTGAATGAGCAAAAAATCAAAACTTTGAATCCTATTTAAAATCACAAAGGCATTAAATAAAATGTTTTGTGCTTTTGTTACCATTAGTAAAACTTAAGTTTTGAACTCAAAGGTAATTTTGACCATCAAAATATCTCCATAATATAAGAATGTCCTCAGTGTAGTATTTATACTATTCTAACGCAATTTGATAAGAATTACCAGATGAACCAACAAATCTCTTGCAAATAGTTTCATTAAATAAAACACAGTTAATATAAACATCAGTGAAATATTGATATTTTCAAAAGCTCTATTTACCCCAAACTAATGAAAATGGATCTTCCAACCCAAATTGTAACAACACAACAGGAAAACTGTTGACAAACTTTTCTCTATTCATCTCCAAAGCATGATCTAAATGATTCAACCTCAAGTTATTAATAAATTTGACATGCTAGACACAAAAAGTTAGCAAAATTAAATTTTATTTATTCTCTTATAAGAAACATATTTGCTAATCTGTGAAAGTAATAGCAACATAGACATTTGACAGGTAAAGATAAAGATCAGTAAGCTAAAACAGAAAACAGTGACATTCCCTGTGAGTCATCATATTCCATTGACTAAAAATCACAATTTAAGGAAATTCTGTAGTCAACTGAACACTTAACAACAGTGCTATGACCATTTGGGGGACTTTGGAAAACAATGTACATCTTGAGAAGTGAATATCTGGAGACTTTTCTAAACTAGATCATAATCTCAGGAAACAATAACTTCAGATCCAACAGAGTGCATTTCTAATGCTAAACTGAATTATTTTTCAAAACCAACCCTAAAAATTGTTTTCCTAAAGTTTAGTAGATTTAATAATTTTTTTTACCTCTATCAAGATATCTACTTAGTCACCAGCACCTAGGTTATATTACATTCTCTTGTCGACTCTGATCTTCTTTCCTTCCAATCACCCTTGTTTAATGTTCCTAAAAAAATGGTTTTTTTCCCCAGCTGTCCACTTTCCAAGTAGGTGCACAGAGAAAAATAAGAACAGTCAATACTGAGCAGCAATGGGCAGGATACTATGCTATATATATATATATATATATATATATATATATATATATATATATATACACACACACACACACACACACACACACACACACACACACACACACAGTGTCATCTTACAGAATGGACTATGAGAGGTAGGAGGTGGTAGGAGCTGGAGCTGGAAAAATAAGCAAAGTCCACACTGTACAGAGCCTCTTGAACCATGTAAAGGGATTTGTGCTTTATTCCCAGAACAGTGAGAAGTCATCAAAAGTTTTAAGCAGGAAATCATGCAATTCCATTTGCCTTTCAGAAATAATACTCTAGCTACTATTCTGGGACTTGGAAATATCCAGCAAACAGATACACAGGCCTGGGTGTATTCATTCATTCAGCAAACTTGTTTAAGCATCTGGCTTTGAGCTTAGATCTATACAGTACCTCTGTTTCAGCACCGATTTTCTATTTGGGATCATAGTTTTAAAACACTGGGCATAGTGCGTGTCTGCTTCACCTTTAAATCTCTATATTGCAAAATATAGTCTTGTCACAAATACTAAAATTCAATGAACAGATGAATAAACGAATCAGTCACTAAAAGTAACTTTGCCAAATGTAATATAGCATAAAAAAATCGATCAGCATTGCCAAAAAGGCTGTTAGTAGAGTCAAATTCCAATAGTTTTGGCTCTGCAATACAGATATTAAGCATATATTTAAAGATTTAACATAAAACATTGAATTATGAGAGATAAGGCCACATTCTCACTCTGACATATATATTAATTATATGTCAACTCAATTTTCAATATTTGAATGAAAGAGTCAAAAACTATCACAACCAAAAAATTCCTTCATATATAATTACCTAAAGAATTAACATTGTTTTCATTTTATTTGTATCTCACATGATGAAGTATAGGTAGGTGACAGGGCACCCACGTCAGACACGGTCCATAGTCATACTCATTAACTTAAGCTATTATGAGCAAAGCATTTTAAGATAACTGAGAGGTAATTTGACTGAATATATGTCATACATGGTTTGATTAAGAGATAGTGGCAGCCAATAAGACTGCCTCTCTAGTACACTGCTGTTGTGGGGTTGGGCAAGAAGCCACTCAGAAGGAAATACTGGCCACAACTGCTGGGAAAGTATATAAACCCTGTTGTAAAAATGTTTATAGAATTATAGACTTTCCATTACTAGCCAATGGGCAGTATTTTTATTAGAGTTGCTGCTACATAAGTGGATTGTTTAGTCCTCTTTTTTAGGTACAGCCTAAAATATATCTGAACAGATATATTGTATTCTTCATCTCCAGGCCTTCTAGCAAATGTGTGGGACAGGCATGAAAATTCCCATTTTACCAATGAAGAAACTGAAGCTTAGAAAAATTTTTATGCTTATTCATGATCACACAGTTAGTAGCAATGATAAAGATTCCAGGATCCCAGATCAAGTTCTCAATTCTGTGTCCTCTTACCTGCCAAGTTGTTTCCCAAAGATTTAAGTTCCTTTTAAGTAAAGTGAACCTAGTAATGGTAGATCACATTAAATCAGGGCAAGATTCCCTTAAGGAAGGTAGAAGAGAATACGTTATCTTGGTTCAATTTGGGGGGAAAAAATAAATCACATGTGTGCTTAAAATTTAGTAGGAGCTATAGAAGATACAAAAAAATTCTAAAATGTGGTCCTTTTCTTCACAGAGTTGGTGAGATAAGACCAATAAAGAATAAACAAAGGACACTGTAATTTCCCAGTGTCTACAGGATAGTTTCTAATTTATTTTGTTATTGTCAAAATCAATATTATAGTGATAAGCTTAGAGGATACTGTCTATATGCTCTACTGAAAGGGCTTATAGCCAGAAAATTTCCAGGAACGGCTAGGCATGGTGGCTCATTCCTGTAATCCCAGCACTTCGAAGGCCAGGGGATCACTTGAGACCAGGAGTTTAAGCCAGCCTGGGCAATATAGCGAGACCCTGTCTCTACAAACAAACAAACAAAAAATTAGCCAGGCATGGTGGCACATGCCTAGTACCAGCTACTCAGGAGGCTGAAATGGCAGCCAGGAGTTCAAGGTTGCAGTGAGCTATGATCACACCATTTGCACTTGAGCTTAGGCAACAGAGCAAGACTCTGTCTCTCAAAAAGAAAAAAACAAAAAAACTTCTAGGAACACTGGCTGCTCAACTAAATTTACCACAGGGGTGCTAGGATTGGGTCTAGTGTCATTCGACAGCAATACATTATCTCAAGTTCTTATTATAATGTTTCAGATTCAATCCATGATTGGTTTGCACAAGGATTCCAGCCAAAATTCCAATTCTTCCAGGATGCTTTTGTGAAGGAAGCTGTGTTTAAATCTAATGGGCATAAAAAAAATAGGCAGAAAAATGGTACATTCTCTATATCCTCTTCCACCCACTGACTTGCACCTAATCCATAAGAACATGGCAGATGGCAAGCACCTAAGACAAAAAAACAGGAGGCACCTCTGATTCTTAGCAGCTCTGATTCTTGGTTGAAAAAGCTGCAGAAAAAATAAAGAGCATTGCCCCTTTAACCATATTGTTACTTATAATAAAACAAGTAATAGCTGCCAATTTTATGGTTCACTCTTTTCTTTAATTTTAAGGGTTTATTTTACAATCGGTCATTATTTATTTAAGGCATCTGTCTTTACACAGCATCATACTCCATTCTTGGAAGGACCACAAAACCAAACCGTTTGGAAGAGTTCTGGCTTTTAAGGAATTTACAATCTAACAAGGAAAACATAATCTTAAACAAACAAGCTAAATACCTGAATTTGACTCAGACATGATTTTTTTAATACTTATGTTTTCATTCACTTCTTGTATATAGTCACAAATTTTACTGAAGTGAGCATAATTCTAGGAAGAAAAAAAAGACTGTGAGGTCATTAGCTGTGAGAAGAATGTTACTCTGTAAAAAGCAAAATTCGAAGATGTAGTTAAATTTTAAGGTGAAATCAGTTCAAATAAATTAAAGGGAGACTATTCTCATAGATGCCTTTACTAAGTTTTAGGTGTTTCTTAAGGCTGAGTTAGTGCCAGGGTAGGGATTATAGGGACTTTTCTAAAATTTCAATCAACTTGAAGCAAGGAAAAAAACCTCATTATATACTGTTCATTAAGATGACATTTTAGACAAGAGAATGATCAAAGCCAAGGACACAGCACAGTGCCAAATTCAACAAGTACTTAAAAATCACTTGCTAGGCCGGGCGCTGTGGCTCACGCCTGTAATCCTAGCTCTTGGGAGGCCGAGGCGGGCGGATTGCTCAAGGTCAGGAGTTCAAAACCAGCCTGAGCAAGAGCGAGACCCCGTCTCTACTATAAATAGAAAGAAATTAATTGGCCAACTGATATATATATATAAAAAATTAGCCGGGCATGGTGGCGCATGCCTGTAGTCCCAGCCACTCGGGAGGCTGAGGCAGAAGGATCACTTGAGCCCAGGAGTTTGAGGTTGCTGTGAGCTAGGCTGACGCTACGGCACTCACTCTAGCCTGGACAACAAAGCGAGACTCTGTCTCAAAAAAAAAAAAAAATCACTTGCTAAACTAAATGTAAATACACTAAATTCAGATATAGCTCATTCTTTCACTCTGGAATTTGAGGACATTGGAAATCCTCTTTGAATAACTTTACCCTCTAGTAAAAATTATACAATTGTTTGTCAAGAAGGAGCAGAGAGGAAAACAATTACAAATACTATTAGGTCATTTACAAAACTTTTTTTGGAAAAATGGAAAGCTTTTTTTAAAAATAACTACTGACTGTATCAACTCACATCCAAGTGTCTGGGCATTTTTCTTTGTAACGCTGCAAAAAAATTAGAGAAAAACCAATGATGACCAATCCCTATAATTCCAAAGACCATGAGAAAAGACCTTGGAGCTCCCCCACCTATCAGAAAGGTGACCACCACAAGCCCAACCTGGTTATACATGGCAGCCAAAAGATAGGTTTTGTTTCACAACTCAAAGATACATTTTTATTCAAAGCCCTCCATGATCAAAATTTTAAGAATTATTTTCAGTTTTTGATTTCTCATGTTTCTGAAAAGTCCTAACAATTCTTTCTTCAAAATCAGTCTCAGATTTTATCTTTTCTATTTCCAAATAATAATAATTAACATTTATTGACTACCTACCATGTGCCAACCACTTAGCTAACCACTGTATGTGAATTTTCTCATTTAATCTTCCCAACAACCGTGTGTGTGTGTGTGTGTGTGTGTGTGTGTGTGTGTGTGTGTGTTTAGGGTCAAAGAGATTAAGTAATCTGCCCAACATCACACAGCTAACAGAGAATCAGGATTCCAATTCTGGTAGTCCAATTCTAGGGCCTTAATGGTAGTTTTATACCACCTCTTAGATCTAGCACTTAATTCTAGGAACTTCTAGACATTCTTTTAATCTCTAATTTATTTCTACTGTTTCACATAGTTATTATGAAAATCTTTTTTAGGCCTGGTACAGTGGCTCACACTTTAATCCTAGTACTTTGGGAGGCAAAGGTGGAAGATCACATGAGGCCAGGAATTCAAGACCAGCCTGAGCAATATAGAGAGACCCCATCTCTACAAAAAATTATTTTAAAAAATCAGCTGGTTGTGGTGGCACATTCCTGTGGTCCCAGCTACTAGGGAGGCTGAAGGGGTAGGATCACTTCAGCACAGAAGTTTGAGGTTGCAAGGAAGCTATCATGATACCACTGCACTCTAGCCTGGGCAACAAAGTAAGACTCTATCTCCCCCCCCAAAAAAAAAAATCTTTTACCAAATTTTTTATCAATTACTTCCTTATTTAAGAAAACTACAATGGCTTTACACATCATATTAAATTGAAACCAACTGCCATATCAAGCCTGCCTTCAGTCAACCCATCATACCTTCTCGGATTCAAGAGCATAGTCCCTTGAATACAAAGACAACTTTGCTGAACTGCTGTCAATGGAATATGTATTTTTTTTCCCAGCAGGAAAATTCTCCTGATGGTTACATTCATAGAAATAAAAGATCCAGAAAACGGGAGGTAAACCAGTTCACTACAGTAGACTACATGTGCATCTAGCATAGCAACCTATGTTGTAGTCTAGGAACCACATTTCAAATGAAAGACTGGCAACCTACTGTGTGAACCTGGGGCAAGTTACTTAACCTGTCTGTGCCTCAATTTCCTCATCTATGAAACGGGGTTGAGATTCCCTACTTCATAAGACTAGTGAGAATTATATGAGTTGATACATGGATAATGCTTAGAACAGTGTCTGGAACATAGGAAGCACTCAATAAATGTCAGGGGTTATTATTATGGTGGGAACGTGGGAGGAAGCACCCACATAACTCCCTTCAAATATGTCAAGAGCTGCCATATGAGAACTTAAACTTATTCTTTATAGCTCCTGAAGGTAGAAATAGAACTGACTAGGAAATGTGTCAGAGAAGAACTGGATTTGGGCTCAACATAAGAATTTTTTCAAACAACAAAAACAGACTGAAAATGAAATTGGCTCCCTTGTGAGAGAGGGAGCTCCCTGCTGACTGGAAGCCAATTCCACACGTCTAAGGGGAGGGTTCCTGCCCTAATGTGGCTAACTGCAAAATGATCTCCAAAGGCTCTCCTAAGAAAGTTCTCCACAGGTTCTCTCACATAGTGTATAGCACACAGTAGTTACTCAAGATATCCTATTTGATCTTATTTGGGGCTTCTCATGTATGTCAGGATTTTTGTGCAGTCCATGTATGTGAGAAATAATTTTGAAGCCAACTGGCTCATACAGGTATTGAAATAGTACCTGGTAGCATATAAGCTTATATGCCCTAACCAGATAAAAAAAAATGTGAGCCCCAAAACATAACAGAGTAATGTTTGCCTCCCCCATATTACCCCACCCCAAGAAAAACAACCACTTTGACTCATTCTCCAAGTCAAGAATATACCCCATGACTAATTCTTTTAACCTTAACAAAAACTTACAGTCTCCTCTTCTTCATTTTACTAACAAGAATCTCCTAATCATTATTGAGCACATGGCCATCCAGGTGGGGACTACATTTCCCAGCCTACTGTGCAGCTGGGCATGGCCATAAGTAATGAGCAGTGAGCAAAGTGGTATGTGCAACTTACAGATCGCTTCCTTTAAAAGACGCTAATCACCCTCCACTTTCCTTTTCCCTCTTCCTATGAGGTAGGATGTAGAGGTGGTTGGCCTATTTCACCAAAGGGACAAATCAACATCTTAAGAGATGGCCCAAAAAACAAAACAAAAGAACCCTGCATCCCTGAATTACTTTGTGAAACAGAGCCACCCACCTAATTGGGAATAACCTGCTTACTGTTACTTATTTGAAGACATAAACTATCTTGTTTGAGCCACTATATGTTGGTATCTCTTTGTTAAAGCAACAAACATACCCTCCTACCAAATGCAAGTATTTCTAAATATGAAGAAGATTCATGTGTAAATATTCTCAGCTAAATTCCACCTTTAACAAAGATTTTTATAGTGAATTTTTAAATTCAGATGGAGAGTAAGCCAATCATCTAAAGCAAACGATATTTTGGAAGGCTGGGTGCCTGAAACCAAAAACAGGATAGTTTTGAAGGAAAATACCTAAATGATAGGAAACGGAAAAAAAAAAAAAGAGTATTTGAAGAAAACTACAAAGACAGTCCCTCACAAGTCATAGCACCAAGGTCTGTCCTTATAGGAATAAGACAAATAATCTACCTTAATCATCTATCTGACCTTTAAAATGCTTAAACCATTTTCAACTGTAAAACCTAAGTAGCAAAATTAAAACCATTAATAAGAATACAGAAATATTTAAAGCATAATAAGATAAACATGGTAAAGCTTTTATGTCCATAAGAAGCCTCAGAGCAATGTTTTTGTGCCTTGTAAGAAAGCAGCTTTTTAAAAGATAATAAGATATTAGGCACAGTAGTTAAAGAACTTAAATCACAGTTTGGCTTTCTCCAGATTTTTCCTAAAGAAAAGTTCAGAACAGCAAAAATAGCCTCTGCAGAGTTTTCATTTTATATAAATAAATATTTAATATCTACATCCAGGAATTTTTAAATTATGACTTCAACTTTTTTATTGTATTTAATGCCACTAAGCCCACTACATTCTCGGTTGATCCCAATGTCAGTGCAAAGTACTGTTTTTCTTCCCCGGCTTTTAACAGGCTTTATATAATGGAAGACATTCTGTAAACTTGTCTGATTACCTACGAAACCAGATTGCAACTGATTCTCTATGATGTGAGCTTACATGGAAATTGTACTTTGATACAGGCATCACCCAGGAAAAAAACAGGCTTTTTTCCAGTGCACTCCAGTTATTACCAATGGCTCACTCAGATTCCATGCTTCATTCTCTTTAGATTATTAAAAGGATTCTCTCAAGTCCTTAAATATTCAGTGCTGTTCATGTTAAAACTTCATGTTTGATTCAAGGTCCTCTTCACCACTTCACAGCCCCCAAGGCAAACGAGAGTGGTGGAGAGAATGGTGGATTTCCTGGCTGGAGATGGGGGTGGGTCTACCACTTCTCCCACTTCTCCCTTTCTCTTCCCCCCTGCACTTCCCTTTTGGGCTGGGGCTGGTGTAAGGATAGGAAAGGCCAAGGTCTCCCCATAAGATGGATGCACAGGGATGCTGCACGCCCCACTAGGTTAGTTTTCTCTGCTCCTCAGGTTAACACTGAACTGACCATTGGTTCCCTCTGTGAGCAGGCGTCCAAATGCTAACTCGCTATGGGGCTGCTTGTTCCCTGCAGGGCCTTTCTTCCCTACAAGTTCATTATTCTGGTGTTAGAGATTTTCTGTAGACACTGACTTCTTCCTCCCACCCCTCACCAGCCCCTGCCCCAGCCTTTGTTACTGGAGTCCCTTTACCCAAGTGGCCTCTTTTGGGGGGTGGGGGGGCAGTAGCAAAAGGCCTGGTCAGACCATCTTCTACAGTGTCCCTTTTTTCCACCAACAGGATAGCATCAGAGGCTGTGATGGTCCAATAACTTAGTATCTTCCAGAGAAGAAATGAGAATCAGTCTCAACTACCTTACAGAGAGACATGATGCATGCCACACCATTAACTGCCCAACCTTACATGCTAAAAAACTCATCTCTTGAGTCCTTTCTCTCTCAACCTCAGAAAGAGTCACGGTCTCTTTCCCGTCACAATGAGGTAAGTGGAAGAGATAGGCTCTCTTTAGGAACCATAATTCCCCCTCCAAGGCCACCTTTTCTCTCCCAATCCTCCCCTTATTCAGGCTGGGGGAAGGGCTGTGGGCAAGAGCAGCAGTGAAGGCAATGGAAGCTATTTCTAAGTAAGATGAAAGGGATGGTTTCATGACTACGTGGATACTTAGAGCCTTTTGTTTTAAGCTGTGGTGGCTAATTCCAGCACTCACAACCATTTCTATCCCATTACACCAACTTCTATGATGACGTGTTTGTCAGAAGCCATTTCTCTGTGTTGGTGAATCTATCATGCTGAGGGTGCACCATGAAGACTCTCCCTGAACTCTCCTAGGGCTGGGACTAGCAAAGTAGACAGTTCATCTTTAATGCCAAGTTGTCCCACCAACAACGCAGACCAATGCTCCCCTGATTCTTCCCAGGAATCTGTAGACTCAAAAAGCTTTGTGTGCAGCAATTACTGGTAAGTGTGTTAAGATGTGAGGTGCCCATTAGTTAAAAGCCTCTCCAGATGAACCAAAAGCAATCAAAATCCCTCCCCCAAAATAATTCCAAAATGTACTACTTCTGGCAGAATAATGGAGGTAAAGAACATCTGTGAAGCCATTTATTCAGCCCGTTTACAAATATGGTCTCATCTGACTCCATTCCCTTCTAGCACACCTT
Organism: Microcebus murinus; assembly: GCF_040939455.1. Taxonomy (NCBI): domain Eukaryota; kingdom Metazoa; phylum Chordata; class Mammalia; order Primates; family Cheirogaleidae; genus Microcebus; species Microcebus murinus. The sequence goes on along the minus strand of NC_134111.1, from coordinate 71,539,050 downwards.
GATCCTTCTCTTTCTCTTCTCCCTTCCTTCCAGAAACCTCAACTTCTGGTCAAATTTAACTGCTAACACTTCTGAGTGCAGCTTCTCACTGACTGTGCAGTTATTTTTCTGCTGAACATGTCTTTGGATAAAGACCATCATGCCAGCTGTAGCACAGAAAGCTGGGGATCAAAAGGTTACCTGCTACTGAGGCTTATGACTTCCAATGTGCCTAGCATAAGTGTACACACACACACCATATATTTATCATAAAACTAGTTTAATCCCACACTAGCTGAACATGAAAAAGTATTAGGGAAAAAATATTTTTAAGTTTCAGATGTTTGGGAGAAGCCACTTTTTTTTCCAAAAAAAAATTCACTATAAGAGAATGTGACCAAATACTTTATTGTGCAAATGCTGCAATAGGGGAGAAAGAAGAAGAGAGAAGGCCAAAGACCTATATCCTTTTACTAATTTAACATAACTACAGATTAAAACTGATGTACAAGGGTCTCAACAAGAGAGCTGACTGTATCTTTAACACTTGGCCAGCCTCCACATGACTGGGACAAACCTCTGGGTACCATTTGATACTGTATGATAATGAATCTTTGCACAGCAGAACAGACTCATTACCTTTAACATGATAAAACAGCCACAAGGACAATATTTTCATGACATAATCATATATTTGGACTTCCTATATATTGACTTCAAAAGATCTACCAAAATCAAGGAGTTTGTTTCCTTGTGATCAGACAGACTTACAGTTTAATGGAATTTGGCAAATATTTATTGAACTCCTGCTATGTGTTAGGCACTATACTTACTGCAGAACTAATTGGAAAGAAATCTGCATCATACAACATCATATCCACTACCACTTAACAAAATTGCAACTTCCTTGAATTGGAAACTCAAATACTCCTTTTTGATTTATTGATGCTGGGAGACAAAACTATCAAACTATATAATAAATCATATCAGGTTTCAATAATTAAGTAATAGTCCATCCTTAGCCTCTATAATTTATACCAAAGTTGGATCATAAACTCTTGCTTCATGGTAAAGATGCTAACTTTAGTCAAAGAATAAAAATATATAGGCGTACCTATAAAAGTTATGTTTATACCATATTGTAATCCAGTTAAGTATACAATAGTATGATGTATAAAAACATAATGTGTACACCTTAATTTATAAATATTTTATTGCTAAAAAGTGCTACCAATCATCTGAGGCTTCAGCAAGTCATAATCTCTTTGCTGGTGGGGGGTCTTGCCTCGATGTCAGTGGCTGCTGACTGATCAGGATGGTGGTTGCTAAAAGTTGGGGTGGCTGAGGTAATTTATTAAAATAATACAATGAAGTTTGCCCCATTAATTGACATTAATCTACAGCATGTGATGACGTTTGATAGCATTTTACCTACAGTAGAACTTCTCTCAAAATTGCAGTCAATCCTCTCAAACCCTGCCACTACTTCTTTATCAGCTAGGTTTATATAACATTCTAAGTCCTTTGTTGTCATTTCAACAATGCTCACAGCATCTTCACCAGTAGCTCCCATCTCAAGAAACTACTTTCTTTGCTTATTCATAGGAAGAAACTCCTCATCCATTCAAATTTTATTATGAGATGGAAGCAATTCAGTCACATCTTCAGGCTCCACTGCTAATACTAGTTCTGTTGTTTCCACCACATCTGCAGTGACTTCCTCCACTGAAGTCTTGAGTCCCTCTAATTCATCTATGAGGTTTGGAATCAACTTCTTTCAAACTCCTGTTCATATTGATATTTTGACCTCCTCTCATAAATCACAATGTTCTTAATGGCATCGAGAATGGTGAATCCTTTCTAGAAAGTTTTCGATTTACTTTGCCCAGATGCACCAGAGGAATCACTATCTATAGCAGCCATAGCCTTATAATGTGTATCTTTTTAAATAAGGCTTGAAAGCCGAAATCACTCCTTGATCCATGGGCTGCAAAATCACTGTTTTGTTAGCAGGCATGAAAACAACATTAATCTTCCTATACATCTGCATCAAAGTTTTTGAGTGACCAGGTGCATTGTCAATGAGCAGTAATATTTTGAAAGGAATCTTTTTTCTGAGCAGTATGTCTAAAACATTTAGTATACCATGCTATAAACAGATGTGCTGTCATCAGGCTTTGTTGTTTCATTTCTAGAGCACAGGCAGAGTAGATTTAGCATAAATCTGAAGGGCCCTAGGATTTTGGGAATGGTAAATGAGCATTGGCTTCAACGTAAAGTCACCAGCTGCATTAGCCACTAACAAGAGAGTCAGCCTGTTCTTTAAAGCTAGGCATTGACTTCTCCTCTCTATCTATGAAAGTCCTAGATGGCTTCTTCTTCCAATAGCAGGCTGTTTTGTCTACATTAAAAATCTGTCATTTCATTTAGCCACAGTTAATGATCTTAGCTAGATCTTCTGGACAACTTGCTATTGCTTCTCCATCAGCACTTGCTATATCACTTCGCATTTTTATATTATAGAGATTGTTTCTTTCCTTAAACCTCATGAACCAACCTCCGTTAGCTTCAAACTTTTCTTCTGAAGCTTTCTCACCTCTCTAAGCCTTCATAGAATTGAAAAGAGTTAGGGCCTTACTTGGGATTAGGCTTTGGCTTAAAGGAATGTTGTGGCTGGTTTCATCTTCTATCCATAGCACTAAAAACTTTCTCTCTATAAGGCTGTTTTACTCTGTTATCCTTTGTGTGTTCCCTGGAGTAGCACTGTTTTTTTTTCTGCTTATTTATTAATTTTTCCTGCCTTCTCTTCAGCAAGAAAGGAGTAGCACTTTTAATTTCCTTCAAGAATTTTTCCTTTGCATTTACAACTTGGCTAACTTTGGCACAAAAGCCCTTGCTTTCAGCCTATCTCAACTTTTGACATGCCTTCCTCACTAAACTTAATCATTTCTAGCTTTGATTTAAAATGAGAGATGTATGACTCTTCCTTTCACTCGCACACTTTGAGGGCACCATAGGATTATTAACTGAACTAATTTCAATATTGTTCTGTCTCAGGGAATAAAGAAGCCTGAGGAAAGGGAGAGAGACAGTGCAAGGACAGGTCAGTGGAACAGTCAGAATATACATATTTATCAATTAAGTTTGCAGACTTTATATGGGCATGGTTTGTCATGATGCAAAACAATTACAATAGTAACATCAAAAATCACTGATAGGCTGGGTGTGGTGGCTCGTACCTGTACTCCTAGCAGTCTATGAGGCCTAATTGTTTGAGCTCAGAAGTTCAAGACCAGTTTGAGCAAGAGTGATACCCCATTCTCTACAAAAAATAGAAAAATCATCCAGGCTTGATGGTGCAAACCTGTAGTCCCAACTACTCAGGAGGGTTTAAGACAGGAGGATTGCTTAAGCCCAGGAATTTGAGGTTGCAGTGAGCTATATGATAAGACCACTGTACTCTATCTGAGGCAAGAGAGTAAGACTCTGTCTCAAAAAAAAAAAACAAAGAAAAAGAAAAGAAAAAAGATCACTGATAATAGATCACCATAACAGATAACAATAATGAAAAAGTTTGAAATATTATGAGAATTATTGAAATGTAACACAGAAATACAAAGAGCACATGCTGTTGGAAAAATGATGCCAAGAGACTTGTTCGACACAGGGTTGCCACAAACCTTCAATTTGTAAAAAATGCAATGTCTGCAAAATACAATAAAGCAAAGCACAATAACACTAGGTATGCTAATACTAACAGAAGTCCCAGTCCTCTCAAAGGAAAATGGAATACAATATTAATGTAAAGTCATGGGTATTTTATGTGAAAGGCTATGAAACTGTGGGAGGGAAAGTATATTCAATAATCTTTCACAGAATTTCCCAAAACTGTTTTCAAAATCGTCTCTTTTTGATTTGTCAGCTGAACTTACATGTTTAAGGTAACAAAAAAAATATGCTATTTAATCTACACCAGCTTAGGTGCAAATCAATACTATTTGAGAGGATGTATAGCATAAAGATTAAAAAGCAACCTCTGGAGCTAGACTATTTGGACTCAGTTTCTGGCTTTGTATTTACTAGCTATGTGACCTTGGGCAAGTCACTTAACATCTCACCATCTGTAAAAATTGAGGTAATAATAATACGTATCTTATATGGTTACTGTGAGGATTAAATTATTTAATACACATGAAGTGCTCAGAACAATGTCAGACTCAGTACATATTACATGAGCATTTGCTATTATCATAAAGAAAATTGCTCAGTAGGAAAATCTCTTCAAGATGTTACTGTGTGTTTTATCTATTAGATTAAACATAAAAAGAAAGCTATTTAATTATTAATAACATTTCTAAATATATAATATTTAATTATGGTATGAAATCAATAATTCCAAAGTATTCAAAATTGGAATTCACCAAATGCTGAAGATGACTTTGCATCTTGTATGTCAGTCTCTAGGGGGAGCACAAGGCTCCATTCCCTCCCGTCCATCCCCACTGCCACCTCCAAAAATTAGTGATTATCAATGATTAAAAAACTGCAAGTTCAAGGACATTGACTGGGCTATGTTTTATGGGGTGACTCTTTCAAATGAGAGAGTGGTCAGAGTGCACTACTGTAGTCTCTTCTCTCTCTCCTCTTTGACCCAATGATCAGGGCTGACCTGGAAAGGGAGCAGGGCACGTCACTATTCTGACAGTTTCCCTTTTCCTGAGCCAGATCTTATCCCAGCCTGAGCCAAGGGAGGCTTCGAGGGGAAACACATTCTCCTCCTGCTGCAGTGTCCCTGACTCCTTATTCTCTGGCCCTGGTGGGTGTGCACTGATTAGCACATGGCCATCACCAGCTGTCAGATCTAGGAGGTAGGACACACAGTCTATTTGGCCTGCTTTGGTTTGAAGTCATCTGAGCCTTAGGGAAAAGTATCTATATACTATGGTCAGGTCCAGCTTTCCAGAGTTCTATGCTGTAGTTTTGGTCCTACCTAACATTAAACAAAACATTGACAAGTGTTTTAATAAAGTAAAAAGGTTTGTTTTGCCTTTTGTCTCTTTTGGTCTTCTTCAAGTATTCATCTCTCTCAATGTCTCACAGGGAAGGTGTTCTGAATTTGAGTGTCTCTGATTTTCTAAATACTCAGTAGCATCACAATCTCAACATTTCTGACCATGATTTTGTACCATACAAATAGTGCAAGTTTGCCTACTTATACATATAGCCTGGAGTTAGTCTTAGTACAGACTTAGCATCTTTCAAAAGGCCCTTGAAAAAGGTCAGCATGAAAGAATTAACAAAGAAGATATTATCTTTCAAAGATATTTTAAACTTTTGAATACAAAATTGTATGGTTATAGGCAAACCAAAACCTTTGCCTATAATAGCTATATACTATCATAAATTTACAAATACAAATTAACAAATATTTGGAAACCAAACACATTTACTAAAGTAGTTTAGTTTTATGTTGTTTTTGGGTGGATTGTAGTATTTTCAAAATTAACTTGCCTTTTTTCTTTCTAGAGTGATAATGATAATTTAAATAATGGTTCTTTTCTACTTACCATGTAAAATCTTACTTTTCTCAAAATAATGCTAGATTGATTATTAATAAGGTAAGTTAAAATGGCACTGTTGGAAATAAACCAGATTATATCTCTCTTAAACACATCCATATAAGATGTTACAAATAAATCAACAAATTAAATCCAATTTTAAATGAAAGGGACTATTCCAGTATTTTGTAATACTATGATTTTGTTGCCATCAATGCTAGATGAAATACACAATACATTGGCCAATACTTAAAACAAGACCGATTACTGTTTATAGAAGTTGGCCATTTGGTCCTCTTATTATCAGTTTAATATAATCATTAATTATAATAAACTCTATCTATCGTACCCTATTATAGAAACTAGAGTATAGAGATGAACTAGTACACAGAGGTGAATAAGATTTGAGAAAATAAACCTTTACATTATTAAAACACTTGTCAAAATATGAGATTGTACAGAACTGACAGGTTTCACTATAATAAAGTTTACTGATTTATTACCTTAGATTTAAAGTCAATCAAATGATTCTCTTTAACTTATAACCAGTGGTTCATTTACAGGTGCTGAGAGCTCAATGGAAAACTCAAAAAGTGACTTTACTTCTGCTTCTTACTTCTTTTTATTCATTTAAAGTTGGATAGTTTTTATAAATATACAATGCTGTGCATATCTCAGTTTGGACATTGCTCCTGAACATGGAATTGTTTTTAATATTCATGGTCATTAAAGCTGAGCAGAAATGAATGAGAGAGCAGGAAAGACTGCTGCGATTCTTTCATTGAGCGACTCCTGGGCTGCTGCCTGATCAGTTGCCCTGGCATTGCCTAGAACCAGCTAATGAACTGTTCGTTCAGCAGCACCAAGGTAAAGTCAGCCGTGTCTCCTGATGTCTTTTCATAACACCCTCCTGTGCCTGAAGTGTTACTTGGCAATAAATGTTCAATTGACATTTTACTGTACAAAATTTAATTACCTATGTTCTCCATCGTAAAAAGAAAAAGCCTGGGAAAACAACTATTCAGTCTTAATCACAATGTGTGTTCAACTCCTCAATGGCTGTGCAATTAACTTATACTTTTTTAACCTTAATATATTTTTCAAAAGGGAAAACAAATAGTGTGACTTCTAATAGTATTAGCAAACAATAATCAACAGGCACTTCTAAAACCTTTTATCAAAGTATGACAAGGCTCTTTACCTGAAGTTTACTTCTAATTCGTTTTAGAAATGCTATAAGATCTCACATTAGAAGGCACCGCAATTGGAAGCACCCACTTCTAAGTTGAAATGCCACCATGTTTCTATGGTAATTTTGGAGAAAGTAAACATTCTAACCAAAGTTGCTGGGATAATAAACCAAATCCACCTAAGTGGTTCAATGCTATTTACACAGCTGAATCACACTTCAGGAAAAGAACCCCAACTGAAACTGCCAGGGTACACTCATGGCACCACTTATAGTAAAGGCTGGCCAGCTCCTCTGCACAATCAGGTGTTTTTCCAAAATTCATCCATAAGTTGCTTCTTTGGAACTTTTAACACGGTATTTGTAGAGGGAAAAGAAGACTATAAATGCCGAGTAATTCCCAGGTCAGTCTACATAACCTGTATAATTCATAGTGTGCCTAATATTTTTAAGTAATTTTTCAATCACATTTGATTTCCCTTCATAACTATTTTAAAAAAATGCTTTCAATGCCCTAAATGAAGATCTCCTATTTTCTCACTCCCCTAGAATAATACATATTCCTATGCCCCAGGTATTTGATCCCTCTGAATATCAGCCTAAAAAGAGAATATAACCCTTCACAAACTTTACTGTCTGCTCAGGCATAGGGGAAGTAAGCCTGGTATGAAACAACAGGTGTGAGCTTCCTATATTGACACCAAGCAGAATATCTGCCAAATTTTTCTGCCTATTCAAATACAGCACAGGCCTAATAAAATGGCCAAAGACAGGAGAGGTTGCAATCCCTTTCTAGAGTTATCTTGCTCTAGATGTTCTGAATTGGGGGGAGAAGGACAGAGAAAGGATAATTTACCCCACAAGCCTTGGGATCCAAGATGCATATTCTTCTGCCACTGTCTGGAGTTAAGGAAGATGTGGCTTTGAATTCTTACTCCACATTTTAACAGTAGCTCTCTGTGCTTCCCTTCCCTGCTTTGGAGGGTTTCCTCTGAGGATTAAGTGATAAAATGTATGAAAGCTCCTAGTTTAGTATCTGACTCATAGTAGTAGGCACTTAATGTGAATTTCATTCCCTTGCACCTCTGAAAAGAGCCATAATTTTGATATGGGTCAGCTGGTACCCAAGGTACATCTTTGAGGCTACAGCTCAGAAATCCACTACACTAGCCCACAATGAACATGAGACTGGCCATGATATAAAATGAAACATGAACACCCAAGGTAATCATTACTTTAGCTGCTTCAGTACAGGTCTCAGCTCCTCATTCCCAACTCCTATCTTCATCCCACATACCCACGTCCATGAGATCCAAGTGACAATTCCTATTCTTCTTTGTCCAGAGAAGTCATACTTAAGTAGAATCAAAAGGAAATGGAAGAAAGTATAACTTGTCAATATGTTACATATAATGGAAGAAAAATCAACTGCTATGTTTAAAACTTGTATGTATTTTAGTTCCCACCATCTAATACAGGGAATAAGCTATGCTACTTCCTATTTCCAGAATATTATAGAGTTATAGAGCTATAAACTATAATCTAAAATGTTAAATATTTTAAATATTATAAGTATGATATTAAATACTAGATATAAAAATATTCCAATTTCTTAATTAGAAATATATCAAATACAGAATTGTAAATAACTGTCAGATCTATCAATCCTGCATGTACCTAACTTGTCATTTCAAACCAAAAGTTATCAAAAAGAAATTAAGATGGACTCTATTGCATTATTGGGGTATATAACAATGCACTTACCAAAAAATATGCATAATTTATCAATGTCAATTCTGTTCAAATAATCATATAGAAAAAGAGAAAAAAGACAGATTAAAGAGAATCAGTTCAGTTCTCACATCAAATCTTTTAAAGCCTAGGACTGGCGATATAGGGGAAGAAACACAATGACAGTAGAAAGAATTTCTGAAGATATGTACAGATAAATGTTGTCATTGTTTTCATCAGCTCTGAAGGAAATTGTTTTCTCAACTAAACACATGTTTTCACAAATTAGGGAGGGTAAATTTACTGAAAACATTCCTTTATTAATATACAAGACAGTCTGTTTTTGGCAGGATAAAGGAATGTACTATTCTGAAACAATACCCTAAATTGAGCTGAAAAGAATTTAATATTTGATGATTCACAATCTTTCAGTGGCTCAGAGTTATGATCATGAATATCAATTATTGCTGCACTATGGATATTTGGAATAGCATTTAATATTTTGACTAATATAAAATGTACTAAAGCCTTTATTTTTTTGGGTATGTTTAAATGCCAAATTAAAAAAACTCTTGGCAAAACTACGAAAAATGCATTTTCTCTAAATATAGAACATGTTCTATGCACTTCTTATATGATCTAGACCTTTTTTAGAAACTCTCATTCTTGCTACATTAAAGTAAACAAATGATGGGGCAGCAGATTCAAGATGTCAACAGAAAGGTTCTTGATCTCAGAGAGGGAGTGGAACAGAGCTCACCACCTGCCTTTTTGCCCCCCTGAAGGGAATGAAGATCTCTGGGGACAGACCCCAATGACTGCTGCCAAATGCCAGGATATCCTTAAAGATTAATTTGTTCATTACAATGACCTCAGACAAACCTCTAAGTATCAAAAATGTTCAAAGCAAATTTGAAGCTATGAGGCCTGTATAACTAGCCAGATTTTATATATAAATCAGGAGCTTCAATAGTCGATCATAGATACATAAAAATACATATGCTTACATGTGCATGCAACATTTTAAAGGTACATAAGTGTTAACAGAATTGGGGTAGCCTATGGAAGTGGGAGTGTGGATGGCTGGGGAGTCTTCCCTTCATACTCCTCATAACATCTGATTTTTTGCTTTTTTGATAAAACCTAATGTAAAATAATAATTCCCTTTATTTTCTCATATCTTTAATTTTAAAGGCCATTAACTAAGTGTTTGTTTAATTTACTATTAAATAAGGGAAAGGTCAAATTGACAGTCTATAGTCTCCCTCCTTTTTTGTCACAAAAAGAAACTTCAAAATAAGAGGCACTATTACTCAGCAACAATTCTTCCGAGAATATGTCAGCCTGCACAATTCAAAAGTAGCAAACTTAGTTGCAAGAATTTGTATATTACTTTTTTTTTTACAGCATTATAGAGCCCACAGCTCTTTATCATCATACACTTTAAACTACCTTGCAGAGCCTGTTTTATACACACAGGCCCACAGGTAGTATCAATGTTTCCTACTTGTGATGATTTTTAAGGTTCAAAACAAAATGCTTTCTGACCTGTGGGTTAAAAAAAAAGTGATAATTTCCCGTTTATCCAAATTCACACCTGGAATAGAACACTCCCTTTGGCATAATCAAAAAGCCACAAAATAATTAAAACAACTACAAGTCATATGCAATTAACATTCACTCTTCTTTTAATATTGAAATCTCTGCATCAATTTGAAACTTCCATGTGTCAGAGTTTAGTAAAAAGACCATACTTGGAACTAGGTGGATGTACTATGGATGCAGTGTACCTAGACTGGCGCTGGAAGCTTGAGGAAAGACGTGCATTATGTAGTGGTACACAGCTTAACCCTGAGCACTGGTTTTGAATGTATTAGCACATTCAGTAAATTGAACAGTAAGTAGTTCCAAGTCTATCTTTCACTGTCACTACTGGGGTGTGTGTGTGTGTGTGTGTGTGTGTGTGTGTGTGTGTGTGTGTGTGTGTGTATACAGTTTCATACTGACTGCTCCATCAAAATCAATTTTAATCTCACATGCACATGATCACTCACATATATTTATGCTGAGGCCCTTTTCCAGAGCTTGTGCAAGGGCTCTTACGCCAAAGAATCTCATTCCAAAGTCATGCACCCAAAGAATGAAATCTCAGAGGAAACAAGCCCCAAGTGGAAGACAGAAAGAGAAAGGGGTTGAGAGGTTTGCAAATTCCTTCCTAAATCGATGGATAGAAATCCTGTGGAGTGGTTAGGGGGTCAGGAAGCATTTTCCCTGATGTGGTGGTAATCACAAGGACTAGGGATAATGCTTGGGAAATTGATTGCTTTCCAGCTGTGCTTCCTGCAGCGCAAAAACCCGGGGGCTCTTCCATCCTCTTTGCTGTGCCGCAAGGACCATTGAAAACTCTGTCTGCCTACCCAGAAAGTTGACGCGTCTTGGTATTTCGGGAGCGTTTACGGTCTAGAGAGGATTTTTTTTTTTTTCACTTGAGAGTAATGTGGCCATTTCCTTTACTGTATGGGAAAAGCTAACCCTTCTCTGGAGAATGGTGCACAACCATTCGTGGGTCTGCATTTATCCTGAGTCCTCCTGTCCTCGTTCCATCAGCGGTTTAGTGAAGCTTGCAGAGAAAATGAGGGAAAGTATCCATCAAAACGCAAAGACGCAGAGCGGAACTTTTCCTCTGCTGTCTGGGGGGGAAAAGTCACTTCTGCTTTTCGTGGCTGAGAGCTGAGTCTGGGAACCGCCGGATGAGGAAGGAAGGTTTGGCAATGAAGGAGATGGAAGAAAACAATGCCGCGCTTGCGATGCCTCCGGACACACTACATCCTGCCCGGGTCCCCAATCCATCCACCACCCACACCCACGCTCCTGGAGCGGCGCAGCTTCCCTTACCTTGATGATGCTGCTGCGCCGGGGGGTCGCCCTTGCAGCCTCCAGGAGGCCAGCCTCGCTGTCCGCTGGGGCCCCCACGGCGCTCGGCAGTGCGACCCCGCTGCGACGGTCTCTCATCCTGCCCCCAGCGGCGGGCGCCGCGCAGTCCCCCGCGGCGTCTGGGCCCACTCGGGGGTCGTCTTCGCCCCCCGCCGCATCGGTCGGCGCCGGAGCCTCCCTGCCGGCCGCGCCCTCGGCCATGGCCCGGCGTGTTTCGGGCTCCCCGGGAGAGACGGGACGCCCGGGGGCAGAGCCCAGCTGCTGGGCACGGGTGCGCTCGTGCACCGGGAGACAGCCCCGCCAGACTTTGTTTCACCGCTCGGCGGCGGCGGTGGCAGCAGCGGCGGCGGCGGCAACTTTCTGGAGAGGAGGCATCGCTCGGGCAGAGACGTCCTCAGGCTTTGGTCCAGGAGGCTAGCACTCCGGCGGGTCCGGTGGCGGGAGTGGGGAGGAAGATGTGAGCCGGAGGGAGAAGGAGAGGCGAAAAAGAGGAGGAGGTATCCGAAATGTGATGCAAACGCCCGCTCTACGCCAGACAAAAGGCACCGGGCGCCCAGCCAGGCGGCCTCGGGAGCCCGGACGCGCGTGGCCCGAGCGGGGCCGGAGCTGGGCGGCTGCAGCCGGGCGCACCCGCCACCTGCCCGCAGACTGCAGCGCCGCGGCCCCAGGAAGTGCGGCGGCGGCGGCCTCCACTCCGCTCTGTTGTGACAGGGAGGGAGACTTGTTTTGACAGCCCGTGGGGATTGGCAGGCGTCTGGGCCTCTTAGGAGCCTGCCTCGCCGACTGGGGGGTCTGCCCGACCAATCCTCACTGCGGAGGGGTGTGCCCGAGCGCGAAGAATGGAATGTGTTCCGTAGCTGGGAGCCGGCCCGGCGGCTTGTGTACTCGAGCGAGGGTGTACGCGCGCGTGTGCGCACCCGCACGCGCTCCGTGTATATTTTGGGAAGTTTAGATTTGCGAAGTCCGAAGATGCAACAAAACCCGAGGTGGTGGGAGGGGGGCGGGGAAAGGAAACCGTCTGCAAAACAAAGCAACTGGAAGAAAAGAGGGTGTTGAGTATTAACGTCAAAGCGTTTGGGGTGACAGAGTGAAGCTTCACAAGGTGAGGTGTTCATTGCAGGTTCTCAGGCCACTCCTTAGAAGTCAGGTCCATGCAGAGATAGACTAGGGCTTACTGGGAGGCTGGAGTTCCATAATTTGCTTCAGGTTCCAGGAAAGGATTCTACATTCACTCTGCAATGGGAATAAAGATGACAAGGAAGAGAAGTGAGATAGAGGAGGTGAGGGTAAAAGGAAATTGAACCAACCAAATTTCTCTGGAGAGTGACTCCTAACAAAGCCCAGATATGATACAAGTCAGATAAGTGCAGGTGGGATGGGGAGTTTAGTCTCTATCCTAAATAATGCCTATTTGACAATAGTTCAACGTCCTATCTCTAGATAATTCTATATAAACAAACAGATTTTGTTCATTTCCAGTAAGCTGGTGAACAAGAGGAGAGATATCTTTGGATGATGCATTAAGTCACTGAAATTAGCACAGAGTGTTCAGATGCAAATGACGGCTCTAAAGATTCCCTGATAGGACAAAAACTTTATGTTTTAATTTAAAGGCTTTTTCGATACTAGAATCTATTCATATATTAAACCTCATTTATAACATTAAATTTTGTATCTTAATTATTAATAATTTAATAATTTGACATTTTACTTATTCCTTAGTCTAGGCATGAGTATGAGAAATTCTTCAGCCTTTTAGATCAAGAATTTTGTTAGAATCTCAGAATTTTAGAGATGCATGGGGATTCAGGGATCATCTAGGACAGCTCTTTTATTTGGCAGGTAAGATGAAGGCCTGGGGAACCTTGTCTACTAGTTAGTGCAGGAACTGAAATTAGAATCTGCCACCCAGCTCCTCCAGTAATCTCTTCGCTACTTTACCTGGTTCCTCTGGGGCTGCCACCAACCAGAACTGGATGGGGCCGTTGGCAGGTGTCAGATTTGACCTTTACTAACTACTAGGGAAGATAGAGAAGGCTTGACTTTACCTTCTCTTTAAATATAAATGCAGCCCAATAATGAATGTACTGTGGTTAGTGGAGACCTTCGGTTTTAGAACCAACACCACCCTCTAGTGAGATTCTGAGAACTGCATCTATATAACAACAGCAAAAGCTTTTTTTTTTCCCCCTGATATATATATAAAAGACAGGAGGGGTAACTCAATGAAAGTTTCCTTTTCAATCCATCTGCCTTTATAACCCACAGACTAGAGGAAGGATATAAAAGCATGTCCAGACTTGAAACAACCACACATGTCTTTCATCTCTATTAATTCAGGGAATTCCCATATAGGGAAATGTTTTTACTTGCCTTCCTCACAAATACAACCTATTTTAGGCTACCTTTTTTTTCTTTGCTATTCAATTATTACTACATTTGACTTTCTTTTAGTTGCTGTAAGTGCTTCATTTTTCTTTGTTACTCTAATAAAAATTCCATCCTTGGGTTGTCCTTTGAGAAATATAAAACTGCCTTTATCTCACTCATTGTCTTGTTCTATGATATGAATATAATTTATAAAGATTTCCCATCCTACATGTTTGTATACCATTGTGATAACTTATTTTAAAAGTAATAAAATTGGCATGACCTTGTTCACAGTGGTCTTCAAAAAAAGAGACCAGAAGGTACAGCATATAATTTGAAAAATGTTTTATGTTTCAGCTAGACAATGTCCAGGTGAACTCTCATCTTTTTTTTCCTTTTCATCCTTCCCTCTCATCCTCATGTGAAAACAAACACACACATTCTCTCTGTATCTCTCTCTCTTTCTCTCTCTCTCTCTCTCTCTCTCTCACACACACACACACACACACACACACACACACACACAGAGCCCCCCCCAACCCTCTGAATCCTTTGCTCTGAGTATGTATTCATAAAGGTTGTTGTCTAATTCATTCTGCTTTGAGAAAATAGTTGGATCCAAATCTAGCAAGTCTTTCATACTATTGTCTTCTAGCATAAGCTCAGAAGGCTTTTCCTATTACTCCTGTATACCTGCTCCCATCCAAGGACAGATTCTGCTCTGTGGCCTACCTTCAAAGACTGAAAAAAGAGACTAACCAGATGTGGTTAAGTCAGCAACCATGGGAACATTCCTACCCCTCCATTAACAGTCCCTCTTTCCAAATAACTATCACCTATAATTCCTATCTCCCATCCTTTCACCAAGTCACAGTGGCAATCACAAGATTGGCAGATTGGAATCTGGAGACGAGTGGGGTTGGGGAAGGTGGGATGTGAATAAGAGTAATCAATAGCCTTCTCGAACCACAAATCTCAAGTTGCCCCTACAAACCCCCCACACATGCCATGTGACACTCATATTGTTCTGTTTTGTTTTCTCACAGGATTTTATTACTGTGAATAAGCTATCCTGTCCATGGAACTGTTTATTATAATTATGTCTTACTGACCCCCTATCTCCGACTCACTGAAATGTAGAATGTAATCTCCAGGTGCATAAAGACTTTGTTGATTTTATTCATTGCTCTATCTCTAGTTCCCAGAACCATGGCTGGCACAGAGTAGGTGCTCAATAAATATTTGTGGATAAAGGACCTTTGAAGTCCTGCAATTAAATAAAATAATCTCTCTGATAAAGAAGAATGGCTCTGTCACTGCCCACACAATAGGACTTCTCATCCTCAGATCCCCTAGAATTTCATCTTAGAGTATAAATCAGAGCAGATCCATAGCAAGCAGTTGCAAAACCAGAAAAAGGGCACTTATATATTGGAGTAACTTGAAATCTAGAATTAGACTAAAAGACAACTGATAGGAAATAAGTGAGTTCTAGCAAACCTGAAAATACCTCGCCCAGACTCAAAGACCAGATATGTCAATGTAGTCCTTCCAGCCAAGTGAAGTCACCTCAGAACTCTGAGCCTGAGAAAAATCCAGTAAGAATATTAAGACTTTCCATATGCTACCAGGAAATCACAGTGGGAGAAGAGAACTATCTTTTTGATAACTCCTTTCTATGTACTAGATAATCCTCTATGAAGTATTCTGATCTCCACTTCACAGATAAGGAAACTAAGGATCAAAAGGGTCAAGTAGCTTGCTCGAAGTTAGAGCCAACTAGGAAGTGAGGAAACCAGGATTTGAGTCCAAGTCAGTGACTTCAAAGCCTGCTTTCTTCCTGCTACATGAAGCTCTCATAAGATGCAAATCTAGTGGCTGTCCCGGAGACTGAAGAACCACTCCCTCAGATCTGGGAACACTCACATTAGCCATGATGATCTCTTCTCTTAACGTTAGCATTACCTCTGTGTCATAAACACAGACTATGAGTATGACTCAAGAGTGTGTGGGGAAACACATTTATCATTTCACTGACATGTGTAAGAAAAAATATTTTCATATTAAGAGCCAGTTCTCCTGGTAAGTTCAAAGATTCATTGAATATGATCAGAGAACATTACATACAACATTTTCAGTTGAGTCACATGTATTTTATTTTCAGTCATAGCCCTCCCCAATACATATTGTAATCATTTCAATTTGCTGTTGGAGAAAACAAAATTTGGCCAGGCTCGGGTAGCTCACCCCTGTAATCCTAGCACTTTGGGAGGTCCAGGTGGGAGAATTGCTCGAGGTCAAGAGTTCAAGACCAGACTAAGCAACAGTGAGATTCCTGTCTCTACCAAAAATAGAAAAATTAGTCAGATGTAGTGGTACTTGCACAAAGTCCCAGCTACTCAGGAGGGTGAGGCAGGAGGATCGCTTGTGCTCAAGAGTTTTAGGTTGCAGTGAGCTATGAGGATGCCACTGCCCTCATGCCCGGGCAACAGAGCAAGACTCTATCTCAAAAAAAAAAAAAAAGCAAGAAAAAGAAAACAAAATTTGTAGGATAATCTGTAATGTAAATATTATAGTAGAGTAAATACATACAAAGTCAATAACAGATAAGCAAAACTTAAATATGTCCTCTTTAAAAAATACAAGTTTTTTTCTTGAAAGCTACTCATTTGTTACTTATATTAAGAATTAAGAAATTTCAATCACTAAAATATAAAAATCAACTCCACTCCATAATAACAGTCCTTCAAAAATGAGAAGTACAAATTGCTTATAATAGGTCCTGATTCCCCAGTTTAATAAATCTTCAAAGTACTGAAAGGTGATACTATACGTTTAAGAAGTCTTTAATTACAGCCAATGTTCTTCAATGTCTGGTAACTGCTGCTGCTTTAAGATGCTGAGAAACCTCTACTACCTGCAAGAGAACAAAATGCCATGCCCAAGACTCTGTCTTCCTAAAGAATTGTCCCATGTAGACCCCTGGGGTTAAGATACACTATTGGGAGCCCCAGGTCAATCATTTGGGAACAGTCTGTAAGTGCAGGGCAAATGTCTTTTTAAAATAGACAGTGTTGATTTATTTTCTATGTATTAACTTACTTTGACATAGATCCTCAGAGTTGGAACACACATCATGGCTATGTGCCCCACTGATGCAGAAGCCTAAGGCATTTATGAAAAGTACCACTGAAATGGCATCAATGAGGTCCCCATGAGACTTGTTTCTCTTTTATTTGATGACTGAGATCTTTTCCAGGTACAAGTTATAATAGAAACCTTTTTAAACCAGGCATATACCTGATGCTTGACACTTTTAATGTAGGAGTAAAGATACAGTAGGTTCCTCCTTCCCTCCCCTCAATCCCAGGTATATTCCCCTAATCTAATCTTGGTGCGTGGTGGTGGGGCTTTTTTCCTCCAATTTATGCTAAGACATAAAATTTATTAATGCTTTTTAGAATCACAGGGCCCCCTGGAAGAAAACATACAGTCATATTTGTTTCTCTAATGCACTCCTTTTCTTTGGTCATAACGTATACTGTTACACTCATTTGGTAAATCTTACTGATATGCCTTTGTTACATTCTACCTCAAATCTTTCGGGAGGAAAATGCAGAGTGCAATATTTAAATGCAATATTTAAATAAACATAAAATTGTAACGCATGTTTTAAATTAAAATATAAGACAAGAGTAAAGTATGGTTTCTTTTATAAGCCCTTTTTTGTTCTGAGTAAGTTTTCAGGTGTATATAGCTCTTTTGTTAAGCACAATACAAGTTTGTCTGCTTTACAAAATGAGGAACTATAAAAATGAGCCCTTTCTTTAAAGAAAAAAAAAAAAACCATTTGAGGCCAAATGTCTGGTGAAAGCTGGATTGCCAGCATTTGCTGTCATCAACCCTTGTGAGAATCCTGTAGTTCCCACCCTCACTGAGTCATATAGGTCACCATGGATATAACTGCCTCTACTCTTAGCCCCTGGTAGAGGGGCAACAGCTGTTGAACCACATTTGGGACTTTTGCCATTCTCTGTTCTATATAAATTGCACTGGTTTGAAATAGTTCAGATAATGTCACAATTGTTTTTGAAAATTTTTTTTAAAAAGCATGTTGCAGGAAACATCTGAAATATTAAGCAGTAGTAAAGCACTATAATTTAACTTGTGAAGTAGGATAACAAGTAACAAGAATTGCACAATATTTAGTATAAAAAGAGGTAATAGAGCATCCTTCAAATTTTATCCTAACCAAAATAAAATTTTAATAAATGAACTGATAACTGCAGGTATAATTTAATTGGGAGATTCTTTGATAAGCAAATACTTAAAACTTTGGGCAAAAAGCACAAAATACTCTTATTTTAGATTCTCATTTCTAAAGGAAGGAATATGTTTTCTGATTCGTGGTATCATACCTTTCTTATCAACACACTTCTGTGAATTCTAAACTTTAGAAAAATAAAATATGTGGTTAAAATAGAATTTTACCCTTCTATCCATCTTAATTTTTCCTATCTTCAAAATGGGAATTAAAAGGGTTTTAGTTTGTTTTCTGAAAATGTGAAGTGATATGTGATCTGTGATTGAAACCAAAAGTCAAAATGAGTGTCTTTTATACCTATAACCAGTGGATGAGAAAAATAGCATTTATTTAATTATAAAAAGTAGCATACACACTGTATTTTCTCTTTTTTCTCATTTTAATTCTCCTCACTCACCAATCATTGATAACAGTCACTAGTGTGATCACAAACACTTCATTAACACTCTTTGTCACAAAGCAGTTCTTCTTACTCTGGGCGATATTCACTGATCCTCCCTGGGGGAGGATCCTCATACCAGTGACAGTAGGCTAAGCCATGTGACTTGCTTTGACCAATGAACGATGAGTGGAAGAGCCCCCTTCTGAGCAGAAGCTTTAAGAGCCAGCATAAATTTAACTATGGTCTCATTTTCTCTGCCATGAGATTAATTGTTCACCAGAGAGGAGCTGAATCCTGAGTGAAAGTAGCATGGAGCAGAGCTGAAGCCAATCTCCAATGGACATGTAGCACAAGCGAGAAAGCAACCTTTGTTGTAAGCCCCTTGGATTTGAGGGTTATTTGTTGCTGTAATATAATATAACCTAGCCTCTTCTGAGCAACATAGATATGTAAGTTTACTGAAAGTGCTATGATTTCTACAACTATGCCATCCGTTCACATGACCAGATACTGTTTGATTGATATATAGCCAATAAATACTCCTGGCATCAACTAACCTAGTGAAAACTAAAACTTTCTATATATCCAATAAAAGTGTATATATTAATAGTTATCTCCATTTCTGTGACCCATTTTTCTCACTTCTTTCATGTGAGCTATGTAAGCCCCTGATTCTGCCTTTCTTATTAAGTTTAGAAACTATAGCATAAATGTGATCATATGCATGCTTTTTTGGTATAATTTTTTCCTATTCTTCCTTTGCCTGTCTTGCGCATATCTCTCCTTATATACTCAACTATATAAACAAAGAATACTTTTGTCACTGTTTGATTTACCAAAAAAAAGAGGAAGAGATAATTTTATACATATTCTTTTGCATCTTTCTTTTCTCACTCAACATGGCTACTAAAGATCCCATCATCTCATCTGCAAAAGCTAATTCATTCTTTTAAATATATGCCTAATATTCCATGGTGTGAATATATCATAATTAACTCAGGCACTGCCCTATTTGAGGTACTGAACTTATTTCCAGTTTTTTACAACTACAGTGTTGTAAAAATCATTTTTGTACACATCTGTATGAGCTAGTGGTTTGATTTCTGTAATATAGATTCCCAGAAGAATTTTTGTGTCTAAGTGTATATCTCTTTTTAATAGATAATGCTAGATAGCTTTCCCAAAATGCTATTAATACAACACTTCACATTTCCACCTTAATGGGTATTGTAGCCGCTCATTAATTTCTGCAAATATTATAGGTATAAAGTTATATTCCATTGTTATTTTAATTTTCACTTTCAAGATTACTAAGCATTGCTTCAAATGTTTCTTGATCATTTGGTGTTGGTTTTCAATAAATTGTCTACATCTGTGCTTTGCCCAATTTCCTATTAGATCAAACGCCTTTTTCTTGTCAGTTTGTAAGTTTGTAAGAGTTCTATGGCAAACATGGAGTTGCGAGACTCAGATCCTGCCTCAGTAAAGGACTCAGTCCTCAGCTGTGAGGAGTATGGTTCACTGACAACCTTCAGCTATTTGCTTATTCAGGGTACACCTCAACTTTTGAACCAAGATCACATTTTTCTTGGGACAGCCTATAGCCAATGAATGAGCAAGGCATTGATAGCTGAGGGCAGGCTCTTCTCCATTTCCACCATCACAGGACTCCTCTTAGAGACAATCCTTGCTCCACAACTTCCCCATGGCTGGTTGAGTCAGGTTGTGTCTGGGGTGATAATTCTTCTTTCTCCTCCCCTTTTTCCCTACATGTGTTATTCCCCAATAAACCTTTGGCACCCCTAACTCCACATGCTTGCCAGAGAACCAAACACATTGTAAATATGATCCTTATTATGTCATCTACATTAATATTTTTTTCTAGAACTATAGTTTATTGACTTTGTTTATGGGAATGTTTGCCTACACATTATATTAATTTTCATATAATCAAATATGTTTACCTGTTCTTTTACACTTTTTGGGTCTCCAGCATTGCTTAAGAAGCACTTTTCCACCCCTAGTATTGTAGATATAATTTTTATTTTTTTCTTGCAAAATTTGTATTGCTTTTTAAAAATATTTAAGTATTTGGTCTATCTATAATTTATTTTTAAATTTGGTTTATATATAAACATAAGTGTTATGAGTGTGTATAAGTGTTAAGT
Organism: Microcebus murinus; assembly: GCF_040939455.1. Classification (NCBI taxonomy): domain Eukaryota; kingdom Metazoa; phylum Chordata; class Mammalia; order Primates; family Cheirogaleidae; genus Microcebus; species Microcebus murinus. Next base: position 71,518,415 of record NC_134111.1, on the reverse strand, counting down.
AAATTTTCAAAAATAAGATGGGGATCTACTGTTGTTTTCTTTCAGATGAATGGCCCTTTGTGCCAATATTATTTATTAGATAATCTATTGTTTCCTCATTGAATAGAATTATCCTTCTTGTTGTATATTAAATTCTCACATGTACTTCAATCTACTTCTAGACTGTCTACTCTGATTCCCATCCAGTACCAATCAATTTGATTATAGTGACCAATTTATTCTGATTATTATATTATGTTCTGATATCCATCCCCCCTCCACATTGTAGCTGGAGGGATTTATGCAAAGTACAAATCTGACTCCTCACTATTAAGCTTTATTGGCTTCCCAGTGCCAGCTGAATAGAGTCCAGGCTCTTTGGCACATGTTGCCATGGCTCCTATCTACATCCTTGGCTTCCTCTCTGGCTACTCCTCTTCCTTCAGGACTACCAGGCTATTTGAAGTCCAGTAAATACTGAATGCCATGCTTTCACATCTTAGTTACATAAAATGTTTTTTTCCCACCTTTCTTCACTGAGCTAACCATTATTCTTTCTTCAAAATTCAGTTCAGACATTTTTCCAGAAAGTCTTTCCAAAACCCACAATTACCTTTCACCTTCCATTAATAACTTTTGTACCTACTATACTATATTTACATCTTTTTAAGTGTGTCTTCCTCTGCTTTAGACTGCAAAATTCAGGTCTTATTCATTTTAGTAAACTGTGAACTTAACCTTGTAATGACACGTAACAGGCATTTAGTAAATGTTCTTAATAGAACTATTAATCTCCAATGGTGATGAAAAAAATAAAAACAAACTATTGAACTAGTGCAGTAATACTCCATGGCTGTGGGAAGAAAATATTAGGACTCATAGTTATATTCATCTAAATTGAATAAGAAGTAAATCAAGCTTTGCCCATGTTTACTATGCAGATTCCATGGTACTCTCACTTGGTTCACATGTGGATAAAAAAGGTATTTTGAGGGAGATGGGGAGTTCCAGACATAGAGAAGTAGACAGCCCCAACTCATGGCAACTATGAGCCCAGTTAAATGAATTTTAAAATTACATTGTATAGTTTAAACTAACCAAAAATAGCTGAATGGCTTAAATATTCTCGGAAACATCATGAATCAAAGATAATTCTAGTGAACATTTCAAAAATCCTGTTCCTACTATGAGCACATCATCAGCCAAATCATGAACTAAAAACAATGACAATATTTCTAATAAGAAGTCTGCCCTCCGTGGATGCAGAGAGATAGGAACACTCCTACACTGCTGGTGGGACTGCAAACTAGTTCGACCTCTGTGGAAAGCAATATGGAGATATCTTAAAGGGATACAAGTAGATCTACCATTTGATCCAGCAATTCCACTACTGGGCATCTAACCAAAAGATCCAAAGTCACTTTATGAAAAAGACACCTGCATTTAAATGTTTATAGCAGCACAATTCACAATTGCAAAGTTGTGGAAACAACCCAAGTGCCCATCAATTCATGAGTGGATTAATAAAATGTGGTATATGTATACCATGGAGTACTATTCAGCTTTAAGAAACAATGGTGATATAGCACCTCTTGTATTTTCCTGGATAGAGCTGGAACCCATTCTACTAAGTGAAGTATCTCAAGAATGGAAAAACAAGCACCACATGTACTCACCAGCAAATTGGTATTAATGGATCAACACCTAAGTAGACATATAGGAATAACATTTATCGGGTGTCGGGCAGGTAGGAGTGGGAAGGTAGGAGGGGATGGCTATATACAAACACAATGAGTGAGATGTACAACGTTTGGGGGATAGTCACACTTGAAGCTCTGACTCGAGGGAGAAGGGGGGCATGAGCAATATACGTAACCTTAACATTTGTACCCCCATAATATGCTGAAATAAAAAAAAATTCAAAAAAAATATACAGGATGCAGACAAAAAAAAAAGGAAGTCTGCTGCCCAAAATTGACCTTCTGATATGTGAATGTATACCCATTTCTGAAAACAACAGAAGGTCCTAAGTGGATATTGTCTCTTAAGGTATTAGCTAATAGTAGTGTGAATCCATCACCATTAGCAAGACATTTTAAAGTAAAGTTTGCTTCATCTTCTTAGAGATCTTTTGTGTATGTTTTATAATGTACATAAATACTAATATAGAGATGTAGGTATATAATAGATAAATAAATAAATATAAATGGTAGGCATCCTCAAAAACCAATAAAAATTTGCAAACAAAATGTGTGGAGACACCTGCAGAAGACCATGGTCCTCAAGCTCTACCCATATTTTATTAGGTCAAGAAGGGAAAGCAAATATTCACTGAACATATTGAGGATAAAAAGAATTTCTTTACAATGAATTAAGCCACAGAGAAAAGACAAGAGGGAACTTAATGGTGAAAAGAAGAATCTTTCTCATTTGGGAAAGAAAGCATTACGAAAAGTCCAGGAAAGTAGACAGGAGAAGCAAAAACCTCATAAAGAGGAATTGGTCCATCTCGCTGGGAATCAGCACAGTAGTCAAGACATTCAGGCCATCAGAACAGCTCACATTTGTCTATGTATTTCCCAAGACATTCTCCTATACTGGACAGCCATTGCTCATGTCCATTTTCTCCAAGGGAAAAAAGAGCAAGCTAAAGATAAGCTTGCAATTTGGATTCATAATCAAATAAGTTACTAAATAACCCAAATAAAATAAAAAATAACTCAAATAAAATTTTAAATAAATAAAAATAACCCAAACCCAGTGGGCCAAATTAACCATTACCATAAGGAACTCTAGGTTAAGTTGAGATTTTTGTGTGATATATCTGTATTGTAAACAAAGTACTTAGGTGATACCTTGGTTAGTCAATCAACTTTTTACTATTCTTTTAAAAATTTTATTTAATTTATTAATTTTATTTATTTAATGGTTAAGAGCACTTTTAACATGAGATCTACCCTCTGAACAAATTTTTAAGTGTACAATACAGTATTGTTGACTGTAGGTAGTTTTACTATTTTTATGGGGAAATAGATTTTAGCAAAGAAAGAATTGATGAGCACTTACTAAATGTGGGCTTTGTGCACTTTAGATGTATTATCTCATTTAATCCTGACAATAGCCTCATGTAGTAGATGCTATCATCCTTATTTGGAGAATGGAAAACATAGGTTACACAACTGCTTCAAGAGCACACAGCAGAGTCAGAATCCAGCCCCCCACACACACTATATTACAATGCCACTTAAAACTTGGCATTATCGGTCCTTGCCTGCGAGAGTGGCCACTGTGTTGGTGCTCTGGGGCTTGGACCCTGGCTAGCCAGAAAATAAAAAAAAAAAAAAAAAAAAAAAACTTGGCATTATCTAAGCTTATTAATAGGTGATAGTCAATGAAGCTATTTCATGTGCTTAAATGATTGCTTTGAATTTTGATTGCTTCTAAAATTTTTCAGTGCTTCAAAGAGACCCAATCCTAAACAAGTCCAGATATATATATAATGTAAGGGCAAATAAAAATAAGAGGCTTGATTCTCCCCCACTCTACCCCCCTTTTTTTAAGAGATGGGGATTCACTCCACCATGTCCAGCTAATTTTGTATGGAGAACGGGTCCCTCTATCTTGCCCAGGCTGGTCTCAAACTCCTGTCCTCAAACAATCTTGCCACCTCAGCTTCCCAAAGTACTGGGATTATAGGCAGGAGCCACTGCACCCAGCCACCTCCTCTTCCTTTTTTTCAGAATTTCTTTGTCCTTTTCAAATGTATGTAGATTTTTACAAAGGCTAAATAAAACTCTTATCAGTCTCACAACTCAGAATATTTCCAGAAGGACCTGGGAGCCATCCTTTTGAAATGCAAACACCAAGGGAGACAGTTTCCCTATCTCCCAATTCCAGTAGGAGGGTAAAGGCCTAACTTCAGTGGATACTCTGCTTTGATTTGCAAAACTCTCTCTTTTCATAAAGATATGAGAAGTTTGTTTTTCCTCTGGATAAAGCCAATAAACTAACACAGATAGTCACTCCAATTACCGACTAAAGTTAGGACGAACTATGTGTGATGTAATGGATTATATCTGCTTGTCTATATAAGGGGGTAAGATTCCTTTCTGTCTTTGTAATCTTTCAGTGGATTGCCTGTGATGCACAACACATTCTGGTTTAATTTTAATTCAATAATAACATGTTTCTGTCTCAGCTACCTTTGTGGAAAGGTTTTCTGGGTCAGGAGAAGACTTTTTTAAGTTATATTTCCCTAACAATATCCAATAAGGATATATTTTTGAGCATGGAACCAATAGAGGACAAACTCATGGAAAGATATTTTGAAGCCTGTAATCATTAAGTACAATGTGCTATTTGGACTTTCAGTGTCATAGTCTTAGGCTAACAGATCTGTGTGCCTGGTTTTCACCACACCTGTAATTTCTGAGGTACCCTAAGGATAAAAAAAGGAGTTATTCCATTTTTATCATGTTGTTCTTTGACCAAAAGCAAGTAGTAGGATTAAAAGAAAAACTTAAGGCTGGGTGTGGTGGCTAACGCCTATAATCCTAGCTCTCCGGGTGGCCGAGCAGGAAGATAGCTGGAGCTCAGGGGTTCCACACAGGCCTGAGCACAGTGAGCCCTGTCTCTACACAACAGAAAAAACAAAAAAAAGAAAAAAAAAAACTGTAGGCAAATTAAATATGACAAAATTTAAGGAAGCAAAGAATGATTCTCAAATTGGGCAGCTCCCCTCAACCCCAACCACAATAAGTTCAGAGAGACTCAGGTGCTGCCATGTGGTCAGAGAGAATTTATGAACACAAAAAGCACGTGACCTACAGAAAATGAAAGTGAGGTAAAGAAACATCTGAGTTACTTACAGCTTGGCATTTTCCTTATTTGAACACTGAATAGTTGGCTACCTGTGAGTGGTTGGAAGTATGGCTTCTGTGATTGGCTGAGGCTGGGTTTGTTACAAGAGTAGGTTACACAGTCTGTTTACACATCCAGTTAGGTTATAGTTCACTATGCACAGAGAAGCCTTTAGGCCAAACTTAAAATATGTAAGGAGGTAGCTCTAGGCTAAACTTAATTTAAAAGTAGTGACCTGGTTAATCCATTGTAGAGAAAAAGTCATTCAGATGGCTATGAATTCACTTTAGCATATGGCTGGGCTCAGTGGCTCACACCTATAATCCTAGCACTTTGGGAGGCTGAAGCAGAAGGATCGTTTGAGCCCAGGAGTTTGAGACCAACCTGAACAACATAGTGAGACACTGTCTCTACAAAATTAAAATAGAAATATTAGCCAGGTGTGGTGGCACACACTGTAGTCCCAGCTACTTGGGAAGCTGAGGCAGGGGGATCATTTGAGCCCACACGTCTGAAGTCTCATTGAGCAATGATGCCACTGCACTCTAGCCCGGACAACAGAGAGAGACTCTGTCTCAAAAAAAAATACTGTGGTGTGCCACCCAGATCTCTCCGTCAGTACTGAGCCCTGAGCCCAAATATATGTAATCAAGCCAGCATGGTAATGGCATAAAAACAGACACATTGACCAATGGAATAGAATAGAAAGCCCAGAAAAAAAACCACATTTTTTTTTCCAACATTTTGTGGTCAACTGATTTTCAACAAAGATGCCAAGAACACACAATAGAGAAAGGACAGTCTCTTCAAAAAGTGATATTGGGAAAACTGAAGAATGAGAATGAAATTTGACCCTTATCTCACACCATATACAAAAATCGACTCAAACTGGATTGAAGATTTAAATATAAGACCTGCAACTATAAAACCACTAGAAGAAAGCATAGAGGGAAAGCTCCATAATACTGGTCTGGGAAATGATTTCTTGGATATGATCTCAAAAGCACAGGCAACAAAAGCTAAAATAGACAAATGATATTGTGTCAAACTACATGCTTCTGCACAGCAAAGGAAACAATTAAAAAATTAACAGGGTGAAGAGACAGCCCATAGATTGGGAGAAAAGACGTGCAAACCAGACATCTAATAAGGGGCTAATATCAAAAATATATAAAGAACTCCAACAACTAAACAACAAGAAAACAAATAACCCAATTTAAAATTCGGCAAAGAATGCAAATAGGTATTTCTCAAAAGAAGACATACAAATGTCCAACAGATGTATGAAAAAAATCATGGGTAAAGGCAAATTAAAACCACAATAAGATATCACCTCACAGCTGTCAGAATGGCTGTCAACAAAACAATGAAAGATAACAAGTGTTGGCTGAAAGATAACAAGTGTTGGCAAGGATGTGGAGGAAAGGGAACCCTGATGGGTAAGTATGTAAATTCATATAGTCATTTTAGAAAACAGTGTGGAGTTTTCTCAAAAAACTAAAAATAGAATTACCATATGATCCAGCAATCCTACTTCTGATTATATATCCAAAGGAACTGAAATCAGTATGTTGAAGAGTTATCTGCACTGCCATGTTCACTGCAGCATTATTCACAATAGCCAAGATATGGAAGCAACCTAAGTGTCCATCACAGAAACAGAAAGTAGAATGGTGGTTATCAGAGGTTGGGGGGGGGGGCAGACAGGGAGGAATGAGAAAAGGGGAGATACTGGTCAAAGGGTACAAATTTTAGTTAGACAAGAGAAATAAGTTTTGCTGATCTATTGCACAGCATAGCAATCATAGTTAATAATAATGCATTGTGTATTTCAAAATTGCTAAAAGAGTAGATTGCAAAGAAGTTTTCACCACAAGAAAACTGACAAGTAAGTGAGATGATGGGTATGCTAATTAACTTGACTTAATCATTCCACAATGTATTCGTGTGTATTATGTATCAAAATATCACATAGTACCCCGATAAATACATACAATTATTATTTGTCAATTAAAAAAAAAAAAAAAAAGAATCGGCCGGGCGCTGTGGCTCACGCCTGTAATCCTAGCTCTTGGGAGGCCGAGGCGGGCGGATTGCTCAAGGTCAGGAGTTCAAACCCAGCCTGAGCAAGAGCGAGACCCCGTCTCTACTATAAATAGAAAGAAATTAATTGGCCAACTGATATATATATAAAAAAATTAGCCGGGCATGGTGGCACATGCCTGTAGTCCCAGCTACTCGGGAGGCTGAGGCAGAAGGATCACTCGAGCCCAGGAGTTTGAGGTTGCTGTGAGCTAGGCTGACGGCACTCACTCTAGCCTGGGCAACAAAGCGAGACTCTGTCTCAAAAAAAAAAAAAAAAAAAAAAGAATCACTTAACATCAGAGCTGTTAAAGGACTAACCAGTGAGCTTTTTAAATTCACCACCATCAGGTTGGCAGAAAGTTTCAAACAGTGAGAACTTACAGTGCAAGAATGATCAGGAATCTGTACTCTCATAAACTGTTGATGGAAAAAACAATCTGGAGAAATCAATTTAAATTTAAAATCCACATATCCATTGGGGGAAAAAGAGGAAAGAAAAAGGTTCTCTGGCAAGGAATGATTAATTGCTCTTCATTCTCAATCCAGAAGGATATCACAGTGGTTTAGAAGGACAGCTGTGGTCTAGCCATACACTAACCTGTCTGAAGTCCCAAGAAATCTCCTAGTTTTTCTCTTAGGGAAAAAAAATCCACCTTTTATTAAAACTCACAACTAAAACTTTCCTTTACAGTTAAATATGCCCTTAATTAACTTCTGCCAGTTAGGGACAAGGCAGTAGGTATCTCATCTTACTCTACTGACAAGAAGAATTAAGCAATAGTGCAGCTGGTGAGCTCCTTAATGGTCCAATGTCTAAAGTGAGAATCAAATGGTATGGGTTGAGATAAAGCAGAGGGCAGGGTAAAGGTTATCTGTTCATTTATTTCTTTATTCTACAAATATTTATTGAGTTCCTACCTTATACTATGCAGTAAGTTCTACATTGTATATTCTTGTATCTAAGTAGTTGCTCACAATAAACACCATAATCAAATAAATAAATTTTTACAAGAAATTTTCTAGTAAATCAGATATTGTTCTACTCTGGACCATCTTTGTATTAATAACACCCTCTCTACGTGTAAATATTATGTTCCCTATAGAGGAAAAGGAGATCTGAGCTACCCTCTTTGCTTCCTTAAGACAGACTTTATTTTTTGCTACATAATTGACATTTTCACCATTGATATATATTGAATTTTTTTTGCATTTGAATTTCTTTTTTATTTTATTTATTTATTTTCTTTTTTTACTACCTCTTTTTAAAAAACCTGTCCCTCGCCTCTTCTATTTCAAACATCCAACCATTATAGAGAAAAAGCACTTAATAATCCTCCAAAGTAAAACAACAGGTTAACAGACCTGGAAACAAGAAAGAAATAAAATGAAATCAAAGGCATCCTCTAAACATGTCTTTTTATGTTGTTTTATCTACCAAAGTAAATCACTCCCTCGTGTGGGTTATCTCTGCACCTGGAAAGTCTTTCACTGCTGTAATCAGCACAGTGAATGTATAAACTTTCTACTTACATAGCTGCTTCTCCCACTAGATCACAGGCTGCTACCAGGTCTTGCTACCAGGGCAAGAACCAGGCCTTAATCATTGCCATATCCTATACTATAGCATAAAGTGGGGCCCATAGGAGGCCTTAGGTCTATAAGATGGAGAATGCAACCAAAGAGTTATCAAGAAAATGAGACCCTGACGTAGATACTAGGAGTTAGAATCTGAAGCTAGAAAACTGAAGAAGGAAGGGAAGAACTACCAGCAAGAGAAGGCAGGCAGGTTTGAGTAAATCCCTGAAACAAGAACTATGCTCTGAATGGACTGTGTGAAGGAAAAAGCTAAGAAACATTGGATGCTAGTAGAAAACTTAAGAAAATGAGATATTTAGATTTGCAGTTTGTTGTAAGTTATCTTTATAGTTATCTATATAAATGACATCTTCAATATCTGAAACTGAGACTTCAGAATGACCCTCACCAATCCCTCTCCATCCATGCCCAACAGTCTCAATTCCTTTCTGGTATCTTTCTAACCCTTTTCCAGTGTTTTATTCTCACTCCTGTCACAATATTCCATTGCCCCCTATTTGCAAAGTTCTCCAGAATAAAATTCTAACTCTTTATTGTCATGGTATAAATAACATGGCAGAGTGTACTGTGCTTGGGCAATGAAGTCAAATAGAACTAAGTTTTGAAAATTGCATCCACCACTTACTAGCAACACAACAAGAGTCATTTTTACCTAAGGTTCAGGTTTCCAATGGGGGTGGGGGAGTTGGGGAAAGAGAGAGAGAGAAAGAATGTTAACTAAGAAGATCAAAAAAGAATATGTCTAGCCTAGTATTGAGTTCCTGATACGGGCTCAATATCTTTCCTCCCATTTTTCCACCCAGACCAGCGTTCCAGCCTTGATGGTGCCCTTATCCAGCCCTGGACAGTGTGCTCCCACAAACCTGTGATCGTAGTTCATTTATCACTTACCCTATTCTGTTTGTATTTTTTTATTCATATTTACATATAGTTGCTATTGTTAGTAATTAGCTTTTTCTACACTTCTAGATTTAAAATGCCTTGCGGACAGAGGTTTGATCTTCATTTCATATCTCCTATATCACATTCCATTATATACTGCACATAATAGGAACTCTATAAATGTCTATTAAATTATCCTATTTTATAATCAAAAATTCCTTTTGGTGTAAGAATTAAGAGTTAGAAGCAGGACAGGGAATTACCATACTGAAAATACGATATATCCCCTAGTACCCAACACAGGCCTTGAAATACAGTTAGTGTTCCCTAAATGTTGTTAATTTGTGTCAGATTAAACACCTATTGTGGTGAATAAAATTTTTTAGAGAATGCAGTCTTCAAAAACAAGTGTTTTTAGTTGAAAAAGACTTGGGCAAGAGAGGATCTACCCAAATCCATCATTACTATTAGAAAGAAAAATGCCCAAAGATGATCAGTCCTAATGCTACTGAACAGTAAAATTATGCTCTAGAATATGACTTTTAATCTAATTATGTTTGTATTCACTATTTCCACAGAGACGAAAACCTGACAAAATGAGCTTAAATTGCATACAGGAATGTATAGTGACTTTTAGGATGCTTCAGCTAAGATAAACAAAAATTGTTTCCAACTTTATTTTTGGTAAATAATACGACGAGCTAATCTTTGAACAAATTAAAAATTAATATAGTCACTCTGCTTATTTTTTAAACCTTTATCTTTAAAGTAAAACAACTCAAAGTCAAATTTTTACAATAGAGTGTACAAAAGTTATTACTGATGTAAGTTTTAACAGTTGCTGCTTATGATTCCTTAAAAGTTTATGGCAAAATGGTTAAAATCAAGAACTGTGGTAGAGAGACCCAAGGTTAAATATTCCATAGGTTTAGACTTTGATCCGCTTACTTATCCTCCCACACCCTTGCTTTATCACCTGTAATATGACAATAATAGCAGCATCTATCAGAAGAGTTGCTATGAGAATAAAAATGATGAAATGATTGATACTGATCCTAAGGCGCTGTGAAAGAAGTGAGTCCTTGATAAATAGTATTTATAATAATGATAATCATTACTACGTAAGTTTACCTAGTTGTAATTATTTCAGCTACCTTTCAGAAACACGTATTCTTTACAAAGCAGGCTTCTTTCAAAGGAGATCCCGAGGCTGTGGGAAGCTAGGGCCGCTCCAGCAAAGTCGCAGGATCCTCGCCCCCTCCAGCGCGCGGTCTCCTTGGTCGCCGACCGGCTCCAGAGGCTGTGCGGCTGCCGGCGGAGCTCAGCGGGTCAAGTCTGCGGGAGTGGCTCGGGGCGCGGGAGTGGGGCGGTCACCGGAGCTCCGGCTGCGTGGCTGGTCCTGACCAAGCCGCCCCGCCCGCCCGGCGGGATGAGTGACGGCGACAACAGGTGCAGAGCGGCGTCCGCGGCTTCTCTGTAGCCCCGACTTTGATGCGTGGGGGGTCATAGTTTGGCCCTGAAAACTACGTTCTTCTACCTCACACCAGCCTTCGAAGTCGCCCCTCAACCGGCTTCTTGCACGGTAGTAAAGTCTTGAGGTCACCTCAACCTCTCGAAACCCACCAGGCCCAGAGGCCAACTTTTCTCCTTCAAAGTCGAGGAGAGGGAAAGGCGTGCTGTGCATGGAGCTTTGCATTACGGTTCGCTCTCTCCTCCTCAGCCGTCCGAAAGCAGGCGAGAGTCCCCAACCGAGCCCTCGACCCGCACACGCCACGCCTGCCCCGACTTGCTGTGCGCTCTGCCCTGCCACGTCCGGGCTCGGAAACCACCGGCCACAGACAAAACCCGCCCGCCCGCGCCCCTCTCTGGCTTGCGGCGCCCGCCCGCGCTGCAGCCAGCCGCCCGAGGCGACGCCGGCTGCCCCTCCCCACCCCCCCGGGTGGCAGGTTCAGGCCCCGGGTCCGAGCCTGCGCCTCTGCAGCTGCCACCGCCGCCGTCGCCGCCAGGGGGAGAGAGTCCCAGTTGGGAAAAGTGGTGTTGCTGCCTTGGTGTGAGGGTGCTTTCAAACTATAGGTTTCTGTTCCTTTCCCCCCGTTTTTGAAGAGCGGAGAAGAAGATGGAAACCGAGTCCGGGGCGGTGAGTATGGCGATCAGGGCCCTGAGGCCCAGGGTAACGGAGAGAAGGAGCAATGTGGACCCTGTCCATGAGGGGCTGGAAGGGCGACGTGTAGAGCCCAAACGCTCGCTACTTTGTTGGGAAGAAACGTGGCCAGGGTGGCCCATCGAGCGCGACGAAGGGCCGCCAGCCTGTACGTCCGTCTGGTTGAGTCGTGGGGTCGGGAAGGTGCGGCGACCGGGCCTGTACTGGGCGGAGACGGGCTAGGGGGACCTCAGAAAGGGCTGGGAGATTTTGGAGGCGACGGGTGGCTGCCCCAGTGCATCTGGCTGGGTCCCGGCAAATAAACCGCTTTCCCGCCGAAACTGGGCTCGGCCGCGTCTTTGACGCTCGCTCTTGCCGAGCTAGGCCCAGCCGCCCGTGGCAAGGAGTGGCCGGGCCGTGGAAAACCTCCACTCCCCGACTAGTCACTGGGGACCGGAAGGTCTGCGAGACCTGGGCGGGGGTGGGCGAGCGTCCTGTGGCCCAGGTCGCACCGCTCACTATCACCTGGAGCTAGCCAGAGCGAGTCGGGGCAGGGCCGGGCTGGCGGACTGGGGCTTGGGAGGGCGGCGGACAGGCCCGAGGGGCAGCGGCATCGTGCCACCGCGCCCGCCCGACGCCCCGCCGGCAGCCAATCAACGCGCGCCACGCGAGGGCTGAGGGGCCACCTGCGCTGGAGGCTGACGGCGGGGTCGGTGCCGTTGAGGGTTCCCGCCACAGCTGCTGGCGGGTTTGTGGGGCAAAATTTCTCGCTGGCTAGCTTTTTTTTCCCTCCCGCACTTTGGTGGGGAGGGGGTGGATCCCCGTGTCAGTGCCCAAGTTCATGATGACCCGAGAGAACCCGAGGAAGTTGTCGCCGCGGCCATTTCCCCAGGCACCTCAACTTGCTGGCCTCGGAGGGGAAGGAGCGCCGAGGCCGTAACTGCGACGGTTAGCTCGCCCTCTTGCTGTTTGCTGTCTTCGTTTGCAAAGTAGTTGATAGATTTCGAGGTTAATTCTCGAGGGGAGGTGGCAGCGAGGGCCCATTACTTTGGAGCAGAATTGTAATAAACTCTTTAGTGCTGGACATTTTATCAAGCGGAGGACCCTTATTTCTAACCAAGTAGCAGCCCCTATCTAGGTGCTTTAATACACTTGTAAAATTATTGCCAGCGGAATTTGAGACTGTCTTTGTTGTTTAACTCAATGCATCGCTTAACCATCTGTAGGAAAGTTAGATGTTGCTTCTCCCGGAGCCTTGATATTGCTAACATTAAAATATTTTCTAGGCTGTTTTTCGTACTGTGTTTTTCAGCTCTCGGCTTGTTTGGCCTATCGTGAACAGGTCTATCCTCCAAAAATGACGTATTCGTTTATTTATTCGTTCAACAAATATTCATTGAGCACCTTCTATGTCTGTCACTCCTTTAGATGCTGCTGTGAAAAAAAGCAAAACCTCCGCCTCCGTACATTACATTATAGTGGAAAGAAATAATAAACATAATAATTAAATTATATAGAATGTTAGAAAATGTAAGTGGTAAGGAGAAAATTAAGCAATTTGAACCCACAACAGAGCAGGAGCCTTAGATACTGGAGAAATAAGTGAATTGAGCATAAAAAGTTGATGTTTCTCTTTTCTCAGTGACTATTCTTTAGTTTTTCAAGATGAAAAAAACAAAAAGAAGAAAAAAAAGTCTTGGAAATAAAGAACTGTGTTCACTTCCATTCATTTCATACCTCTCTCAATGAAAAAGAATGGAGTTTGTCTTTTACTTGAGAACAAATGAGTTCATCCATTGAACTCTTGTTTTTAAGAAGAGAATTTTGTGAAGACTGATTTTTTTTTAATTTGGCAAATAGGTAATTTTTATACTCTATATACAAATGGGTAGAGAGACAAATACCTACTAGAGCTGAAACATTATCTCTAACAATACAAATCCACAGCTAAAAAGCACTAAGCATCCCAGAATCATCTATTATGAGCATTATATCCTACTGAGTAGCAGAGTGACTGAAGTTACAAATAACCTCCAAGTGCCCAGAGAGGAAGCTGTAAGATTGGATTCCCAATTTTTTTGTTTTTTTGGTTTTTTTTAGGAGACAGGGTCTGGCTCTGTTGCCCAGGATGAGGGCAGTGGTAGATGATAGCTCACTTCAGCCTGGAACTCCTGGGCTCAAGCAATCCACACATCTCAGCCTCCCAAATTATAGGCATAAGCTACATTGCTCAGGTCACTCAGTTTCTTTAATTGGAAACTACAACATAGTAATTATTAAATGTGATGACTTTTCTGTGTTTTAAAAAGAAGTATTTATGAACTCCCTTATTAGGAAGTATATTTTTCCCACCTTAATATTGGATGGGGAAGAGAGCCCATGAGGACTAGCCTATAGCTCACTTGTCACCACTGGCCTAGTCATTTCTTTGTATTTCTTGCAGAGCTTAATTTAGGCATCATGGTTTTATTGGCCAATGAAGTGGGACAACAGATCAAATATGAAAAATAACAATTTTATTATCTAACTTGGAAATTCATTTTCATGGGTTTGTTTCTCAGATAATTAAATTATGAACTTTAAGCTTTTTGATGCAGTAACTTAGTATGTTAGAAATCTGTTTAGTGTTTACAGAAGGAAAATAATTAGCAAGTTCTGGGATCAGTTTCTCTTTAAAACTCTATTCTCAAGTCTTGTTTTTTCCAATAATACCTTAAGAGTTTTTATCTTGCCATTGTGTGATGTATACATTAATATATGTTTATTAAAATCAAAATTTAGGTCCTCTGACTTAGACTTGTGAACATGTGGATATGTGCTGAGCTCAATTCTTTGGAATAAAAATTTATACCTATGGGTCGGGCATGGTGGCTCACATCTATAATCCTAGCACTTTGGGAGGCCTAGGCAGGAGGATTGCTTGAGGCCAGGAGTTCAAGACCAGCCTGAGCAAGAGCAAGACCCTAGCTCTACAAAACACAGAAAAATTAGCCAGGCATGATGGCACACACCTGTAATCCCAGCTACCTGGGAGGCTCAGGCAGGAGAAATCACTTGAGCCCAGGAGTTTGAGGTTGCAATGAACTATGATGACACTACAACACTCTAGCCGGGAAAACAAAACAAAACAAATCCAATCTTCAGATTGACAAGTACACTTAAAAATTTGACTTTCAGGCTGAAAATGGTGAACATGAATGTCAGAGTTTATTAACTTATTAATGCCCTTTAGCCAAAGACCACCATGGACACATATTGTTTAGTAAAGTTGAGTCTGTTGACGTACTGGAATAAGGAAGAACATACACCATGGGAACTCTCAGGGGGTTTTAGAAAGAACTTACAGGATTTAAGCTTGTGTTAAGTGATTTTTAGAGAGGATTTTAAAGAAGAAGGGCTTTACTCAGGAATATATGTTGTCAGGGAGTAATTCTGTGATTGAATGTGTTAATTCTTACCTAAAATGCAGGAAAAGTGGATCAAGGTTAAAGCTGTGATTGATAAAGAAGGAGTAATCAGAGATGTTTGGTCATTCTTGTATTTGGGCAATGCTTTTGCTTTTGTCAGTGTTCAGACATGATTATGGAATGCCTTGTTTTTATCTTGATCCATCAGTCACAAAGTGACCTTATCTGACGTTGGTGTTTTGTTAGCAAGAGAACACCACAGCCTAGCCATGAGTACCAGGCCAACTCTTAACACCAGGGACTAGTTAGGTTGTGCCAGCCGAGCTGCCAGCTTTGTAGGGCGGCATTTTTCTTTCACAAACATCTTTATGAATTTAATGTTCCTCCTTAATAATTAAATAATATATTTAATAATAATTAATACAAGTATATTTAAATAATATATTTAATATTTAAGATCTTCTTTATTGTGGAGTAGATTCTGTTTCCTATATTTTTCGTTGTCCCACAAAGCTATTAGCTCTAATTATAATCTTCCTAACATTAAAGTCTAAAATATTACATTTTGCCTAAATGACTCATCTTTTTTGAAGGTTATGTATTTTCAGCCTGCATCAAAACTTACACCCAGTACTAAAAGTTTAAAAGGATTTTATTTTACAGCAAACATCAAATCAGACGCAAACAGATTCATTATCTCCATCCCCTAATCCTGTGTCACCTGTGCCTCTGAATAACCCAACAAGTGCCCCAAGATACGGAACAGTGATCCCTAATCGCATCTTTGTAGGAGGAATTGACTTCAAGGTACCTATTTTTATGCATGCAAACATAGTGTATTGTTTGTAGAAGTTTTTATTTCTCAGAAATTGTTTCTTTATGCAACTATAAAATAACATTTGAATAATGATTAATAGGTTTCAAATTGTCTTAATATAAAAAAATCTTTTCAACAATTATGTAAGCTAAATAGAGTATATGCAGTTGTCCAGTTTCAAATGGAAGGAAATTGAGTCTCATTGATTTGCTGTAGGCTCCTAGCTACTTTGTGGCAGAGTGAGACTAGAATTCTAGTTTTCTGATTCATAGCTCCATAATCTTCATGTCACCATACTAAACTAATTATACTTTCTAGCCTAATACTCCAAAGCCAAAATAATGGGTGATTATAACTTTCAAAAGAAGACTCAATTTTAAAAAAACCTTATACATATGAAATCCTATTTCTTTATCTCAACCTTTATCTGAGGGTCCTGAATAACCTCCTAGACTTTGATCTTTTGTAAATTACTTTGTGTGATAGAATTTGATCCCAAGAAAAGGCCTGTGTCCTTATCAGAATAAAGTATTTTAGCAGTAATATATTTAAATCATTTAATCAGTCATTTCACTCTTTCAAAGAAGCTTAAGTTTGTGAGATGATTTGTGGCACCCCCATGTAGGAGGTAGTAGTAAACACCTCCAAGAAAGGCGTGCATAGACATTTTAAGCAGAATACCCTTCTTCCAAATAGATATGTAGAATAATTTCTAAGCTTCCAATATTACATATTAGAAATTATAAGGAGAGTTATCTTTTTTAACAACAACAAAAAAAACTTTCCTGTGCCATTAGATGTGATATTTGACATTTATAACTCATTATTTCTGTATAATCAATCTGTCACAATTTGGGTGTAATTACTTTTTCCTGCACAAGGAGAAATTTTATATTTAGTATATTTGCAAAAATAATGAATCTTAAGCAAGTATAAGATTGTTTAAAAATAAGGTAAGAAAAATTATTTATTATAAAATATTTATTTTTAAAAAGATTTTCTGTACCTGTGTAAAATATTAATGGCTGATCAGAAATATTCAATTCGGATATTCTTATTCAGAATTCATTTATATTATTATTAGCTTAGCATATTTTTAAAACTAAATTATCAGTAAATGTATTTATATGCCCAGATTATTCTAACTTACTAAAACTCATCAGCTGCAGTATGAACTTTGGAGGCTCTTGTTAGAATACAGCCATAGGTTTAAGGTAACTGCTAGGATTCCCTCCCTTATATTTACAACCTTTTTTAAAATCATAGATAAATGCTAGCAAGAAAATAATTTACTGTAGTAGCAGGTAGTCTCTTTTTAACCTTTTATTTTTTATAAGCCACTGACAATCCTCTTAATGTTTAATTATCTTGACTTTCTGTCTCCTTTTCAACAAAGAATTATAACTGCAAAATTGAGCTGGTGATTCTTCTACCAGTGATAGTTTGAATTAATTTGTTTTCAAATCTCTAATAGCAGTCCTTATTCTGGCATTGATATTATATTCTATTAACTGAAATAAAAGGCATTCAGTTATTCTTAGATTAAATCAGTATTTGTCATTATCCAGTTTAGCAGGCTTTATGTTATCAGCTAAAAGCCAATAGTGTATATAAGTAGCTGTTGAACTGAAAAGGCATACCTCTGCTCTAAGGTATACCTTTTTCCCACTTATATGAAGAAATTTTTTTTTTCCTAGGGACATTTAAAGTTACTCATGGAGGCAAATAGTTACAGCTAAACCATAAAATAAAATTGCAATGAATTTAATGTCAATATTCCAGGAAAAGATGATAGGAGCTTATTATCAGACTATTTCAATTGAAACCAGATATGCCAAAACCATCTTCATAGCCATCTTGTACATTTTACGTCTAATTATGGTTTCAATATTTATTTTGAATATCATAATGTCTGAATTTAGCTGAAATGAATATTGAGTACAGATAAAGTATCTAATAACTTTAAATCTTATAATCACTCCATTGTTATCACAAGTTGAATTCAATACTTTTTCTAAAAGTGAAATATATCACTTCCTTAAGACCTGACTCTTCTTGGAGATGAGGCTGATTAAAATAGAGTGACTAGTGTAGGCCAACATAACATAATGCTACTGCCATGACTGTCAGCTTCTAAGCTATGAGAGCCAACAGTAAAATGTCTTTACTGTAGAGATAGCATGCCTAATCCAAATTGGTTTTTAAAACTGGCTAACTAGAAAATAAGAATCATTTAAAGATTCCTTTAAATATTGATCTTTCTTTGTAGTTTTAAAATAATTCAGCTTAAAAATTTTTGATTGGTATATGGTAGTTTAACAACATAGCTATAGCGAATATAGCAAGGTATTTATATTGATTTTAATAACCTAGTGGTTTCATGCACTGTTTTGATGATGAGAGGCATTCTTCATCCATATTACTGTCTATAACTTTCTCTCTTTCCAAAACAAGCATAAGAATTGCTCATCTTTTATCAATTAAAAAATGTTTTTAATGTTTTCTTTTTTATGCCATTAGACAAATGAAAATGATTTAAGAAAATTCTTTTCCCAGTATGGGTCTGTAAAAGAAGTGAAGATTGTAAATGACAGAGCTGGAGTATCCAAAGGGTTAGTATTACTATAGATGGTATATAGAGTTAACAACTGTATTTTTATTGGATTACTAGGTTTTGTATGCTAATTTACTTTCATTCTATTTTTTCAACAGAGAATATCATGCCCTCTTCCTTTCTGCCCCAACTTTGGTTTCCTATTTATTTTGCGTGTGCATGCATGTGTGTGTATTTTGGAGAGAAGGGACACTATAATATTCCTTAATTGTGAAGTTATTCTTGCAAAGGCTGAGGAACCATTCGTTGTTAGACAGAAAGCACTTGATGTTGAGTAGCAAATGTATATTGGCTGAGGAACCAGAAGCTAAAGGAATCAGATACTTTTGAAATAGTATCCCTGCTTTAGACTATAGAGAGCTTTATTTGGAAATAGCTGATCCCAAGAAATGTCTGTAGGTTGTACTTCAGAGACCTAATTAGGAAACCATTAATAATATGAGAAATATAACTCTAATGAGAATGATTTTTAAAACTGTTTATGTTTGTTTGTTTTTGGTTTGGTTTTTGAGACAGAATCTCACTCTTTGCCCCAGCTAGAGTACGGTGGCTTATCATAGCTCACTGCAGCCTCAAACTCCTGGGCTCAAGCAATCCTCCAGCCCCAGCCTCCCAAATAGCTGGCACTACAGGCACACATTACTACACCCAGCTAATTTTTCTATTTTTTCTAGAGCCGGGGCCTCTCCCTTGCTCAGGCTGGTCTCGAACTGTTGACCTCAAGAGATCCTTCCACCTCAGCATCCTAAAGTGCTAAGATTACAGGCGTGAGCGACTGTGCTGGGTGAAGAATAATTTTTAATTGCCATATCAACAACAATGAAATTTGAGAAGAAAGCAGTAGATTGTGTCTTGAAGTGTGTAGAGCTATTTCAGTAGATTGCCACATGTACAAAAGCCAAATTTCAGCACTATGTAAAAGGTAGTTCACATAGTGTGCTCACTTAAAGAGTTTGACTGCAAAGTTAAAAGAAAATAGGTAAGGCAGTGAAGGACTGGATTTGTTTTCTTGAGAGTCGAGTCATACATATTTATAGGCTTAAGAGAAGGGACCAATGTGTTGAATAGAAAACAGTATTACTGAGAAACAATATTTAAATATGACAGATGGATACTCTGGAAGAGATGGGATCTACAGAGAAGTTATTTTTTAAACAAATGAAATATTTCTTCAAGCTACCAATCAATATTAAAATGAAGATGATTGTTCCTCTTTTGTTTGGCTAATAGAATTTGCAACATTTTGGTAATATCCACTTCTTATCATTGAAAAACACACATGAAAATAAAAACTGTATTTTATGCCTTTTCCACTGGGTGGTATATGTGTTCTACCAGAGAAATTAATGCAAAAAAAATTCTTATTTAATATTTGGGCAAACAGAAAAAGAGAAATTCCTTTTTTTAAAAAAAAAAGAAACTTTATGTATAATGCAATTATGAATTGAAGAAAATAGTAGTCAAGATATTTAACATTACTGAGTTTCCTTAAATTATCTGAATAGAAATTAGGCTTTGGGAGATATACTTTTTATTTCATTTGTTTCCTTTTTTTCTCTATCTATTTTGGCTTTTTGGACATAGCACACATCATGTATATGTATTTGTATCTTGAACATTATATGAATTGTGCTTGAAGGTAATCATATATGAAAATTAGACATAAAATTTGGGTTGTACATATTTTTAACTGATATTATTTGGAAAATATACTAATAATTGTATTACCAGTTTATATATGCTAATAATAATTAAATAACACATTTAAATAGTCATTTACCAATATAGGGAGTTAATAAGACAGGGTCTTATATTTATTTTTCCTCAAGAAGACACCCTAGGGCTTATTTTCAGAGGCTGTGTTTTCCTCTCAAAGCCTCAGCTTGCAGCACACACAGGATGGCCAGGACCTGACAAGGGGAGCCGACCTTGTTGGTGGGGCTCCTGGTACCTTCCCCGTCACCTCTGGGATAGTAGCTGTCACAATGGGGCAGATGAGAAGGGCTTGTAAAGATACGCTGCGTAGCCACGCCCATCACTAGGTCTTATTTTACGGATAGGGTTTATATTGCGCAAATGCTTAGAAATCCTGCTAGGATTATTTTATGGGTAGGTCTTATTTTTGGAGAAACACGGTGTTGAAAGTTTTAATTTTTTAAAGTTTTTTTTCTACTTTGATTCTTCTAAATAAGCCAAACTTCTTTTATTTTAAAAGATTATCTATTGCTCTGAACTGAAATTCATGGCATCCCAATTTTTTAGCCAGAACATTAATCTCTCATGCTTTTCTTCTTTACATACAGCTGAGGGCTGAAACTGTTTCAATATTCCAGGTTTTCCATTTTTTCTTTTAGTCCCCTGACTGTAAGAAGAGGTAACAATGTTAAGCTATGAATGATTCTTCTAAGATTTGCATCCTATTACAGCATAGAATAATGCTTATTCCTACAGTGGCTGAGTCTTATAGAATAAATTTTTATATTTTATTATAATTAATGTAATGTTCTAAGAAAATAATTAGTAATAATTAATGCATTTACTTAGGTATGGTTTCATCACTTTTGAAACACAAGAAGATGCACAAAAAATTTTACAAGAGGTATGATTTTCATTTAATTTCATTTTTAGAATGTCTTTCTTTGAAACTAAACCTTTAATTTTAGTAGTAGCGTTCCAGTACAAGTGATCAATTGCTATAAATACTTAACTTATTTGTATCTTAAGATGGGCATTAGTCCCCAAAGAACTATTTGAATAAGAACAAATTCTAAAATCATTACATGAGTATGGTTGTGAAGTTGTAAAATAATTTTTCACTTTATTTGCTTAAACTAAGAATATGGATATTAATGCAAAGTATTAATAGCATTTTGAATTCCTGTAAAACACTACAAACATGGGTTCCTAGAGTGAGATTATTTGAGGTTATTTCTCTCCTATGAGGAAGTTTATATAAACTAAGGAAGTCTATAGCCTGCAGCTTAGTTAATAAGTTTTAAGCTATAGCAAATGTAACATTTAACTTTTTTAGGAAAAAGTGCGCTTTGAATTATATATTATTAAAATCATATACAGTTGTTTCTTGTTATTTGTGGGAGTTAGGCTCTATAAAGTTGCCACTGATTTAGTGAATACTAGACTACTGTTCCTAGGGGAAATACAGGATGAGGAACCTCTGGTCACAATATTGCCATCAACCAATCAATATATAACTGTATTTTATGTGTGTTTCTATTTAAAGACCATATGTAATAGATTACTAATTCATTAACATTGAACTCACAGCCAGCAGCAATATAATTCATGCCTCAATTAAGCACATCTAATATATGTTTTCTCCATAAAGAATATGACAGTCTTCTTGTGCTTAGGAACACTAGCCAGAACTTCAGCCCTACATTTGGGGGCCATTTTAAATAACAAAATCACCAAAAAAAAGAACAAAAATGCAGAAAGCATGGCACTAAATAGAAAGCTCTCTTTTACAGTGTAAGTGAAACAAGAAGAAAGCATTGCCTTGACTGACCTTAGCTGAGAAAGTGTGTGTCAGGCTCCTCAAATTTTTCGCTGCTTGCGCATGTCCACTTATAACCTCAAAATTGCCATGAGTATTGATTTCGGTGTTACAAATGAATTTTAGCAAATGGAAAAACTCATACATAGAGAATCCACGAAAATGCGGATTAACTGTATTACAAATAAGGAATTAGGGTCAGAGCATTGGAACCAAGATTCAGACTCAGATCTATTTGAATTCAAACTACCCTTTCCACTATACCTTGCTGCTTTGGAAGAATATTATAGTCTGAATTTTTAAAATTCTTTCTCATTAGTTTTTCCTTATTGGTTTTACAAATAATAATTCCAAATAATTTATTCTTTCTTTATTTTAGGCTGAAAAACTTAATTATAAGGATAAGAAACTGAACATTGGTCCAGCGATAAGAAAACAACAAGTAGGGATCCCTCGTATGTATTGAGAACTAATGTATTTTTCAATATTTTTACATGGTTCTTTTTTGTTGTTTGGTTGGTTTTTGTTGTTTTGTTTTTTGGGAAGGGGAAAAGCAATGGTTCTTTTTTGAAATATTAGGCTTTTTATAGAACTTTGTTTCTTAATGGTTTTTCATTTAATAAAGTTATTGTAGCAGAGTTGGTGGTCCAATGAATATTTCGTATCACAAATTAATATATCTTAGTTTTTTTGTCTAGGGAAAAAGTTAGATAAATAATGATGCTTACATATATTCTATACAGTTACTTCTTTAAAGGAAAAATATCTTATGATGACAATATTTAAAATAATAAAAGTAATTAGGCCAGGTGCTCACGCCTGTAATCCTACCACTCTGGGAGGCCAAGGCAGGCAGATTGCTCAAGATCCAGAGTTTAAAACCAGCCTGAGCAAGAGCAAGACCCCTTCTCTACTAAAAATAGAAGAAATTAATTGGCCAACTAAAAATATATAGAAAAAATTAGCCGGGCATGGTGGCACATGCCTGTAGTCCTAGCTACTCGGGAGGCTGAGGCAGCAGGATTGCGTGAGCCCAGGAGTTTGAGGTTGCTGTGAGCTAGGCTGATGCCAAGGCACTCTGGCCTGGGCTACAGAATGAGACACTGTCTCAAAAAAATAATAATAAAAGTAATTAGAATTTAGAATTACTAATGAGAAATTTTTCTAATTAGAAAAATAATTTAAAATTAATCAGTAAAAATACTGAAAGTGAAAATGTAGAATCAATTCAGAAATATGATATATACTGTAACCCAAACAAATGTTATAATTATCAGAGGGAACAATCCCTAAAGAATTAGGAATTAGCTAAGTTATGTATGTACCTTCCTCAAATTTCAGTAGTACTTTCAACTCTACTCTTTTTTTAACTCTTCCCATTTATTAAATCAGGCATCTTTATAGTTAACTTTTTGCCTGTAATATTGGTTAAAATCTCTAACAGAGTCTTTGGCTAGATGGAGAAACTTGACATAAAATTAGAAACTAACTTTTTTTTTTCTTAACTACATCATAGTGTCTAGTGGGATGTTTAAAACATTGGGCAGTTTAATTTGGACTTAATATTTGCTAATTTAGGAGATAACCAAAGTGTCCCCAGTAGATTGATATAAAATGGAATGCACTAAATATAAATATGGCATAATGTGTAATATTTTTAGACTACCGTTATTATTTGTGAGAGTAAAATCTAGGGAGTAGTAGTGCTATTTAAAATGGTAGGCAAGTGCGACTTAGTATGATTTGCAGACAGCATCAGTTCACTTGGGAGCTGCCAAATTCCCAGACTTACTGATAATTCAAAATCTATGAAGATGGGTCCCTGGAATTTGTATTTTAATCAGCTACCTAGATGATTCTAATGTAAAATTTTGAGAAGCACTAGTGTAGTCGCAGGAGAATTGTCAGTTTCAGTAATTTATATAACCTCTCTGGCCAAGTAGTTAATCTAACTTGGCTTATGTAACTTTTACAAAAATAATAATAAATATATACATATATAATTTGTTGGTTTGGGGTGGGGTTTCTTGGACATAAGTTGGCCTGGGAAAAGAGATGGGAACCCCAGACTAGCCACATGAAGACTTGTAGTCAAGTTTGCAACAGCAGCAGTATTAGCAAAAGGAGACTAAATAGGGAACAGATAATAGAAAAGAGAGATAAAAGAGAATTGTAGTATAAATGAATGCTTGCTGGTAGTAGACCCAAAGAATTAGTAGAATTGGCAGAACCAAAACGTCTTCAGGAAAGAAAAATCTCCAATTTCACTGCCTCCATCATCTTTGAATTTTTACAATTAAAAAATCTAGCCCAGGTCTTACGAACTTTTCTACAGTGTCTGTAGTTTTCAAGTAACTCTAAATTATATATAATTTATATTTGTAAAAATAATGAGTTAGCTGATAATAATTTAAATTGTTAAGCTCTGTGTTTCATGTTTCATTATACTGGTATTAGACTCTGAATTGGTGAATTTTTAGTATTTCTTATTAACATTGTTTCTTTTTCTTTTAATCACTTTAATATAGTGAGTTTGAAAGCTCTAATATAGTAAGTTTGAAAATACATACTTCAAAAATACTTTACTACAAGGAATTTTAAAAAAATACTTGTGACATTCAATTTTTACTATAGCTATGTAGGTGTGTGTTGAGATAAATATTTTAAGTGTTCAGAAAAGACATTTTTTAAAGTTAAATTTAACATTTCAATTATTATTATTTAATCTTTGCTTTAGGTTCTAGTCTAATGCCAGCAGCTGGAACAATGTATTTAACAACTTCAACTGGATATCCTTACACTTATCATAATGGTGTTGCTTATTTTCATACTCCAGAGGTAACTTCTGTCCCACCACCTTGGCCTGTAAGTAATTTCACTTAAGAAGGATGTCCATCTGTTACTGTCAGAGTTTTTAAATATTTGTTTTATTTCTGAAATATTTCAACCACAATTACAAATAATAATATGATGCTCATGTCCCTACCACCCAAATTTAACAGAGACGAACATTTTGATGTATTTACTTAAGTTCTTCTTAATGAAGGGAGTAAAATAAGACATTCAGGTCTCCTTACCCCCCATTCCCTTACCCTCTTTTCCTCTTCGGAAGCAACCAGAGTATCTTTCCTATACACTTTGTGTTTTTACCACAAATGTATATATTCTCAACTGATACATAGTATTGCTTTGCTGGTTTTTAAACACTACATAAATAATCTGGTTTTTCAATTCTACATTATGTTTTTGAGATCAAACCACGTTGATCCTTTTTAAATTATACCTTGAACCTTCTATATCTAGTTCACTTATTTTACTATTTTATAATATTCCATTATATGAGTGTACTACAATTTTTTAGATTCCTTTAGTGATGGAAATGTTAAGTTTCTTCTACAAACAAGGCTCCATTGAACATCTAGATCTTGTATATATTATATGAGAGTTCTAGAGCAGTGGTTTTCTAAGGTTTTGCTTGTATGTCCTCTAAAATTGTTTTTTAAAAATTATGAATACACTCACTCATTTTTTAAGTTGATATCTGAAATATATCATGTTTAAATGGTTTAGGCATATTGTATATTGTAGATTTGCTTTAAGTATATTTTATCAAAACTTTTTCCTATAGATTTAGCTGATTTTAATAATGAAAAGTATCTACTCTATAATTCAGGTAACAAAACTAGTCAACCAGATAAAATTAGTCAACTGAGTAAAACTTACTTTATATTAGAAAATTCTGACTTTATTTTTAGACTCAAGTAAATGAGTTCATATGTATCCATGTGAGCATCAGCTAATTTAAGTTTGTTGCTGGGATGAAATAAGGTGCCATCTCTCCTTTAACATTTCTTATACAAACTCCTTTTGCTTTGCTTTCTCCCATTTCTCAGGGCATTGCCTTCTTAAATTGTATATTTCTTTGATGCCCTGTTGATGTTTATATTCCAGAAGAAAGCATTGTAACAAGATGCAGAAGAAGTGAGAAATATGCCTTTCTTTAGAGAAGGAAAAGGGTGATAGTGAAAGGGGAGTTTTTAAAAGAAGAATCCATACTACACAGACATGTTCACTGGCAGATCAAATCAGGAAGAAATACATACAAAGTTTACAATCTGAAAATTGGTACTCTTAAAGTTATGCATGCCCCTGGATCACTGGAAAATTTTTGTGCTCCCCTAGTGTACCTTGGTCTAGGCTAGGATATATGGATAGAATTAGAATTTCACATTCATGAAATATGCACATCTTTCACTAGATGTTGGCAAATAGTTTTTTAAAGTTTACTCTCTAGTCAACAGTTTATGAGAGTTTTAATCTTTCCATAACCTTATGAGAGTTTTAATCTTTCCATAACCTATGTTTAAAATTACTAGACTTTTTACATTTATGCTTATATTATATAATTGTATTTTACTTTCCATTTGCCTAATTACTGGTAAGATTGAACATATTTTCATATATTAATATTTATTGGCCATTCGTTTCTTCTGTGAACTACCTGTTCATATCCATCATCCATTTTCCATTTTGTAGGTCGTGAATATCTTCTTATTCTTTTGTAGGTTGTGAATATCTTTGTGTCTTTTCCATTAACTTTATGATTTTTTCTCATAAAAAATTTATGATTTGTGTTCTTTGTTTTAATGTTGACAAATGTATTAATGTTTTTCTTTATAGTTTCAGCTTCTAGTGTCTTGTTTTAAAAAGAATTCTTTATTATAACAAGAATATAGATATTCTATGTTTTATTTTTAAAAGCTCTCTAGTGTTGCTACTTTTCATATCTAGATTTTAAAGCTTGAATTTATGTATTGTCTAACCCATTCTTTTCCTAGAATTTTGAAATGAATCCGCTGTCAAATATTAAACCAAGTTTCCATGTGTGGGGGTCTCTTCCTGGGCTCCCTGTTTCTGTTCTATTTGGATATTTGTTTGCTCTGCCAAATTCTGTTTTAATTACTATGACTTTATAATGAGTCTTAAAATCAGATAGGACAGATCCTCTCACTTTGTTCTTCTTCAGGAGTCTCTCATCTATCCTTGAGTCTTTACTTTTATAAAAGTAAAAATTTTGTAATACAGCTTGTTCAGTTCTATGAAAAGCCCTTATTAGGTTTTTATTAGAATTGCATTATATATGCATATTAACTGGGAACATTTTGGTATTTTATAATATTGAATCTTACCATGCATGAACATGATATATCTCTCCATTTACTTAGATCTTCTTTTATTTCCATCCATCAAAAAAAAGTTTTCTTTCTCCATAAAAAAACTTGACATCTTTTGTTAAATTTATTCTTAGCACAAATTTTTGTTTTTATGAATACTATTTTTTCTATATATTTTTAGTTGTCCAGCCAATTTCTTTGTATTTTTAGTAGAGATGGGGTCTCACTCTTGCTCAGGCTGATCTCAAACTCCTGAGCTCAAACAATCTTCCCACCTCGGCCTCCCAGAGTGCTAGGATTACAGGTGTGAGCCACTGTGCCCAGCCATGAATATTATTGTCAAATCACATTTCCTAATAGGTTGTAGCTGATGTATAGTAATACTTTTGATTTTTCATTGTTGATATTGTATCAGTAATTCTGCCAAACTCTCATTCAGACAATCATTTATGATTCAGTGTACTTCTATTTCTTTTTATTCTTTTGTTTCTCATTTTTTTCCCTCAAGCTATTGTACTGACAGTGTCTCTGCCACAGTATTAATATGTAACAGTGGTATAACAGTGATGATATTATGACCTTGTTCTTGAAAAAGGGAATAAGTTAATTGATTCACCATTAAACTTAAAATATACACATATATATACTTACATACATACATGCACACACACACACTTTGTAGGCTTTATTATTTTTTTCTAAGCCATAAATCTGGATTTTATTCTTTTTTAATTTCAAAATATTAAGGGGATACAAATGGTTTTGTTACATGGATAACTTTTGTAATGTTTGAGTGAGGGCTACAAGTGTGCTCAAACCATTACTTGAATAGTGTTAGTGTTCACAGTACCCGTTAGGTAAGTTTTTACCCCTCCCTGCTTCCCTTTCCTCCATGTTTGATTTCCAATACTTTTACTTCCCTCTGTGCACATGTGTGCCCCTTGGTTAGTTCCAATTTATTAGGAAATATATGTGGTGTTTGTTTTCCATTCTTGAGATACTTCACTTAGGATAATAGTCTCCAGTTCCATCCAGATTGCTATAAAAGGCATTAATTCCTCCTTTTATGGCTTAGTAGTACTCCATGATATACATATACCACATTTTGATAATCCATTCATGAATTCATGGGCACTTGGGTTGATTCCACATCTTTGCAGTTGTGAATTGTGCTACCATAATCATTCAAGTGCAGGTGTCTCTTGATAAAATGACTTATTTCCCTTTGGGTAAATACCCAGTAGTGGGATTGCTGGATCAAATGGTAGGTCTACATTTAATTCTTTGAAAAATCTCCACATTGTTTTTCATAGAGGTTATACCAATTTGCAGTCCCACCAACAATGTATAAGTTCCTTTCTCTCCACATCCATGCCAGCATCTATTGTTTTCAGACTTTTTAATAAAAGCCATTCAAACAGGGAAAAGATGATATCTCGTGATTTTAATTTGCATTTCCCTGATGATTAGTGACTTGAGCATTTTTTCATGTGTTTGTTAGCCATTTGCCTATCTTCTTTTGAAAAACTTCTGTTCATGTCTTTTGCCCGATTTTTAATGGGGTGAATTGTTTTTTCCTAGCTGATTTGTTTGAGTTCTTTGTAGATTCCGGATATTCGCCCTTTTCAGATGTATAGTTTGTGAATATTTTCTCCCATTTTGTAGGTTGTCTGTTTGCTCTGCTGATTATTTCCTTAGTTGTACAGAAGCTTTTCGATTTAATCAAGTCCCATTTATTTATGTTTGCTGTTGTTGTAGTTGCCTTTGGGATCTTAGTCATAAATTCTTTGCCTAGGCCAATATCTAGAAGAGTTTTTTTCTACATTTTCTTCTAGAACTCTCATGGTTTCATGCCTGACATTTAAATCCTTTATCTATATTGAATTAATTTTTGTGAGTGGTGAGAGATAGGGGTATTGTTTCATTCTTCTACATGTGGCTATCCAATTTTTCCAGCACCATTAATTGAATAGGGCTTCTTTTCCCTAGTGTATATTGTTGTCTGCTTTGTCAAAGATCAGTTGGCTGTTTGTAGATGGTTTTATATCTGGGTTCTCTGTTCTGTTCCATTGGCCTGTGTCTCTATTTTGGGCAAATAACATGCTTTTTTGGTTACTATAACCTTGTAATACAGTTTGAAATCTGGTAATGTGATGCCTCCAGATTTATTCTTTTTGCTTAAGATTTAAAGAAATCTATTCAGGTTATTTGGGCTCTTTTCTGGTTCCAAACAAAGCATAGAATTATTTTTTCTAGCTCTGTGAAATATGACGCTGGTATTTTGATGGGGATTACATTGAATCTGTAAATCACTTTGGGTGGTATAGACGTTTTAACAGTATTGATTCTACCAATCCATGAGCATGATATATTTTTCCATTTATTTGTGTCATCTGTGATTTCTTTCCTTGGTCTTTTGTAGTTCTGTAGAGACCTTTCACCTCCTTGGTTAAGTATATTCCTAGGTATTTTATTTTCCTAGGTATTTTTATTTATAGCTATTGTGAATGGTATTGAGTCTTTGATTTCTCAGCTTTACTGCTACTGATGTATACAAACGCCACTGATTTGTGTACATTGATTTTGTAACCTGAGACTTTGCTGAATATTTATCAATTCCAAGAGTTTCTTGGTGGAGTCTTTGTGTTTTTTTAGATAAAATACTTTATTGTCAGCAAAAAGCGATAATTTGACCTGCTCTTTCCCGATTTGAATACTCTTTATTTCTTTCTCTTGCCTGATTGCTCTGGCTAGGCCTTCCAGCACTAGTTGAATAGAAGTGGTGACAGTGGGCACTCTTGTCTTGTTCCAATTCTTAGGGGGAATCCTTTCAACTTTTCCCCATTCAGTATGGTGTTGGCTGTGGGTTTGTTATATATGGCTCTTAAAATTTTGAGACACTTTATAAGCTTTAGAAGATACTCTTAACAAGAGTTTCTCAACCTTCTCATTTTGGGCCAGATGGTTTCTGTGTTGTGGAAGGTAGTTCTGTGCACTGTAGGATGTTTAGAAGTGCCCCTAACCTCCCTGTAGTTATGGCAACCAAAAATGTTTCCTAACGGTGCCAGATGTTCCCTAGGGGGCAAAATCACCCATGGTTGAGAAATACTGCCTTAAATCAATTAAATAAGTTATTTTCTATTCTGTTTGCTAAGAGATTTTATCATAAAAATATTTAATTTTAACAAATGCTATTTCTATATCTGTTGAAATTATAATTTTTCTCCTTTAACCTATTAATATAGTAAATTACATGATTAGTTTCTAATGTTAATCTTTGGTACAGTTTTTCTCAGCATATCATAGTCTGTGAATTGTACAAAACTATGATACTTTTCTACAGTTTGGGGAAGTTGAACATTAAAACAAAACAACGTAAGTTAGATCCCATGTTGGAAATTGAATTTTAATTACTATATTAGTGCTGATTTTACCTATATTACTATACAACTTGCCTGTTTTATTAATGATCTGGTTTTCAGTAATCTCTTTTGGGGTTTATTCTTTAACTTTGAATAATCAAGTGTTACTTATACTGTCTTCAGACATAGATAAATCACTCATAAAGTTGTTAGATGATTAACACATTTAAGTGTCAAATTACTGATATAACAGAATTTGACAGATGCTTCAATAAAAATGTATTTTATTTAGTTAAATGTATAACAAGGGAATTGAATGTTGATTATTTGTAAGTAGTGGGAAAATCAGATATGATTATTCATTCAATTCTAAATGCTTTTGTAAGCATTAACTATCTGATGCTGGTCCCCACAATGGGAATAGGCAGTGTCACACACACAAATCTAGCTGCCATTTTCCTCTAAATATTCTCTTAGAACTATATTCTCATAATCTTTGGAGCTGATACATTCCGGACTAAAAGCAACTTTTCTAGTGGTTACTTTAGCATTACTGTGGAAATGAAACCACACAGAAGTGTAATAGAAATACAGTGATTATTTTAATAAGTAGACTTAGTAGAGTTGATAATAAATAAGAGGTAGAAAATACATTTCTAATCATAAGCCATAAGTTGACTGGGTTTAGGTAATAATTTGAGATAAATTTTATTATGAGCTATTTTTTTTAAATTTAGCCTAAAAGAATTTTTTCTATTTTTCTTTCGTCATATATAGTCACGTTCTATATCTAGCTCACCTGTGATGGTAGCTCAGCCTGTTTATCAGCAACCTGCATATCACTACCAGGTAAATATGAAATTACAACTTAAATCCTTTCTGATACTTTTAAGTCCTTTTTCAGGGAACTTTCATTTATTTCTTTCTCATGTAACTTTTCTACTAATTTAAAAGAGATAATTAAACCTTGATCATAGTTTTTTTTCCTTTTTTAATGAGAAAACTAAACAATGTCATACAAGAAGATGAACTGTTTGCTGCCTTTTACCAAATGTAATGAAGTCAGTTTTGCTCCCCCTGGCTAACATTTAATCTAAAAAGTCTTTAGCAATAACTCCCAAAGTAAGATACAGGTATTAGACTATAATCTGATTTTTTAATGTACTGTTAACATTATGTCAGTTTATTGCTGTGTTATACTTAACATATATTAAAATTAGTAAAACATTGTGGTTTATTATATATTATGACAGCCTTTTTTAGTTAAATAGCACCCTTCATCCGTTCTAGTAGGAGACTGGGGATAAGTGAACAACTGTGTTTCCCCAAAAATAAGACAGGGTCTTATATTTATTTTTCCTCAAAAAGACACCCTAGGGCTTATTTTCAGGGGATGTGTTATTTTTTTTAAGTACAGTACAACAATCTACATTTATTCAAATATAGTTAAGTCGTATTCTTCTGGAACATCATCATAACTCTCCAAACCCCAAATTCCATCCTGAATTTCTTGCGACTCTATTTCCTTTAGAACCATTGGCCCCAATCTCTCGTGTCAAGCAATAGAGCTCTCATGGGGCAGATGAGAAGGGCTGCTCATCTTCTTTACCATTCCACGACAAAATGCATGGGTTGTGCAGATATCCTGTGTAGCCATGCCCATCACTAGGTCTTGTTTTCGGGGTAGGGCTTATATTGCGCAAATACTTAGAAATCCTGCTAGGGCTTATTTTATGGGTAGGTCTTATTTTCAGGGAAACACAGTATAATACCAGACCCTTTTGGTCTATAGCAGGGGCATCAAACTATGGCTTGCAGACCAAACACAGCCAGCAGCCTGTTTTTGTAAATAAAGCATTATTGGAGCACAGCCATTTGTTTACATATTGTCTATGGCTGCTTTTGTGCTACAGTGGAAGAATTGAGTAGTTTCAAGAGAGATCTTATGGCCTGCAAAGCTTAAAATATTTACTCTCTAGTCCTTTATAGAAGAAAATCGCCAACCTCTAGTCTATAGCATTCACATATAAAATCATTCTTTCATACCTTTGGAATAGTAGATGTGCTTTTTATTTCTGTTATTTTTTCTTTTTGAACTTTTAAAATAGACCCGTATGAAATGTTAAGTTAAGGTTACTAAAATCCTTTTTACTATTAGATTTGGTTTAGGGGAGATCAGTTATTTTTTTAATTCTATTACCATGCTAAATATAAAAATAAAATGTTTCCTTCACTTACTAAAAATGAAACTAGCAATGGCATTTATTTAAAATATATGTAGTGTACTTTTTCCTCAGCTATCTCAAATTTCAGCAGAGAGACAGATCACTAAGTACCAAATCATTTGATATGACAGGCCAAAAAATTGTGAAACCAGTTTTGAGACTTTTAGTTCATTGTCCACTGTCAGCACATATGAGAGGTGATGGAGATTGATATGGGAAATTGGTAACAAGGCTTTCTTTAACAAGAGAGTTGTTAGAATGCTTTGGCATTTTCTCTCCTCCCCAACCAATGAATTCATTACATAGGGCAGTAGCTCACTTGACACATCTGTATTCTGAAAAGTTTCTAATACACTTTAATTTTATATTTTGACTCTGATTTTCTGCTTGACACAAATTATAAAATTGAAGGTGTGTTGCCTAGATATACTCAAGAAAGATTTTGATACCAATTTGTAACATGATAACATTTTGTAATATAAAAAGTCATTTTGGCCAGGCATGGTGGCTGACGCCTGTAATCCTAGCACTCTGGGAGGCTGAAATGGGAGGATCATTTGAGCTCAGGAGTTTGAGACCAGCCTGAGCAAAGTGATACCCTGTCACTACTAAAAAAATAGAAAGAAATTAGCTGGACAACTAAAAATTTTATATATATAAAAAAATTAGCTGGGCATGGTGGCACATGCCTGTAGTCCCAGCTACTCAGGAGGCTAAGGCCGGAGGATCGCTTTAGCCCAGGAGTTTGAGGTTGCTGTGAGCTAGGCTGATGTCACGGCACTCCAGCCCAGGCAACAGAGTAAGACTCTGTCTCAAAAAAGAAAAACTCATTTTACTTTATGTATTTCTTTTCAGTTACATATTCATTATTCTACCCTTAAAATTGCCACTTTGATAAGAATCTTTCTTTGCTCTTTCTTTTTACAAATTCTAAGATTGATGCTTTCATCAGTGTTTGTTAGTAAAAGCAGATAATGCATAGTTTAATTGATATTTACTGCCTTCGTATTATTTCACAGTTCATAGTAGATAGTGCTTTCATTTATCTAACAAATTCACATATCATTCTATTTCAAGTTCTTTTCTTTTTTTTTTTTTTTTTTTTTTTTTTTTTTTTGAGACAGAGTCTTGCTTTGTTGCCCAGGCTAGAGTGAGTGCCGTGGTGTCAGCCTAGCTCACAGCAACCTCAAACTCCTGGCTCAAGCAATCCTCCTGCCTCAGCCTCCCAAGTAGCTGGGACTACAGGCATTCGCCACCATGCCCGGCTAATTTTTTGTATATATTAGTTGGCCAATTAATTTCTTTCTATTTATAGTAGAGACGGGGTCTCGCTCTTGCTCAGGCTGGTTTCGAACTCCTGACCTCGAGCAATCCACCCGCCTCGGCCTCCCAGAGAGCTAGGATTACAGGCGTGAGCCACCGCGCCCGGCCTCAAGTTCTTTATTAAAGTATTTTCTTAAGATATTATACATTATCCTGACTTTTTTGAATATAGTATTTAGAACATAGACTTTGCACTATCTTGATCGTTATTTCAATATAATGATATCATTCCTTAGCAGCTGAAGTGGTCAGCACTAAATTTACAGTGATTTGGTTTAGACAGTAGACTCATGGGATTATCTTATTCCTTTTTTCTGTTTTTTGACTTTAATAATGAAAAAAGACTTTATTAAAAATGAATAACAAGAATAAGACATTCATTATTAGGAAATAATAATACAATTATCTTAAGAAATAAAGAGTCTATCTTTTATATTGTCATCTTACCATAAGCACCTTAAATAAGTTGACCGTTTTAATAATAGCTTGATTTAGATATAATTCACATACTGTACAATTCACCAACTAAAATTATATAATTGAGTGGTTTTTGTCAAATTCAGAGTTGTGCAACCATACCAGAATTGATTTTAGACCATTTAAATCACATCTCCCCCACAGAAAAAAAATCTTACCTGTTAGCAATTATTTCTCTTTCCTCCCCATCACAGCCCTGTGCAATCGGTAATCCATTTCTTTGTTTTTATAGATTTGCCTATTCTGGATATTTCATGTAAAAAAATCATACAGTGTATGGTCTTTTGTCACTGACTTCTTTCAGTTAGTGTAATGTTTTCAAGAATTATTTATGTGATGGCATTTATCAGTAATTCATACCTTAATAACATCCCATTGTACGGATATACTATACCATATTTTGTTTATCCATTCATCAGATAATGGCCATTTGGGTTGTTTCTACTTTTTGACTGTTATGAGTAATGCTATGATGAACATTTGTACACAAGTTTTTATGTGAGCATGTTTTCATTCTCTTAAGTCTTATACCTAAAGTGCAATTGCTGGGTCACAGTAATTCTACATTTAACTTTTTAAGGAAGTGTCAGACTATTTTCCAAAAGGGCTGCACCATTTTATATTCCTACCAGCAGAGTATGAAGGTTCTAATTTCTTCACATGCTTGTTGACACTTAGAACCTACCTTTTTTAGTATAGCTCCCCTAGTGGGTATGAAGTGGTATCACATGGTGGTTTTGATTTGTATTTCTCTGAAGACTAATGTTGTCAAGCAGCTTTTCATGTGCTTATTGCCCATATTTATATCTTCTTTGGAGAAAAGTCTATTAATATCATTTACCCATTTTTAAATTGGGTTGCTTATCTTTTTATTATTGAGTTGTAAGAATTATTTATATATTCTTGATATAAGTTCCTTATTTTTCTCCCATACTGTCAGTTATATTTTTTTAACTTGCACAAAAGTTTTGATGAAGTCCAATCTTATTTTTTCTCTTGTTGCTTTTTTGTTTGTGCTTTTGTTGTCATAATTTTAAAACCATTTTGTAATTCAGGATCACAAAGATTTACACCTATGTTTCATTCTAAGAGTTTTATAGCTTTAGCTCTTACATTTAAGTCTCTGATCCATTTTCACTTAATTTCTGTATATGGTTTGAGTTAATTTTTATCTATAGTTGAGGGTCCAACTTCATTTTTTTGCATGTGAATATCCAGTTTTAACCTTTGTTTATAATCGGGGTGGTTTTTGTTTCTTGGTTTTCTTTTTTTTTTCATTTTAGGCCCCTGCACAGTGTCTACCAGGACAGTGGCAGTGGGGTGTTCCTCAGGTAAATATTAACTTTCAGTATCTAATTTAAAATCCTTTTTTCATTGTATTCTTGTGAAGATTGCATGAATATGAAAGGAAAAATTGGTTTGAGACCTTCCTCTTCTGTTTATTAATTGTGATCCCTTTGGCAGTTCATGTAATCACAATATCCTCAGTTTCTTCATTTGCAAAATGGATATAATGATACTACACCTTTGTAAGTTTCCTTACATGATTTTTGTGAAGATCAAATGAGATTATATAACTGAAAACATTTTATAAATGAGTACTGTATAAATATGTAAAATTAATTTTTACTATTAGTATTATTTGAAAATTTAGCATTTGTGTAGCTTTACTTCAGATTTTGCTTAAGTTTGACTTATGCTCCTAAGTAAGTATTTTGTTTTCCAACTTTTGATAACAAATAGTATACCACCAAAAAGACATCTTCCCACTTCTATGGGAAGTCACAAAAGTGAGAGTAAACATTTATGCCAATTTAAATACCATAGGTCATATTGTTACAATCTTTAATGGTGATATTGATATATCCATAATTATTATCTGAATTTATTTGTGAGATCCCAAGGCACTAAGAACTTTTAGTACTTACCAGTGATAAAGTTCTTTAATGATATCTATACAGTTGGAATTTATATCAACCCAAAGTTCCTACTCTGTTGCTAAGATACTTCTAGGCTATCCCTGAAAAAGAATTTTAGGAAAATATGTAACAAATATTTCTCTCATTTGTTTGGTAAGTCATTTGGTTTAACAGAAATAACTAATCATATTTAAAGTAGAAATATGGTTTTGTGTTTTAGTCTCCTGCCTCTTCTGCTCCATTCTTATACCTGCAACCTTCTGAGGTTATTTATCAACCAGTGGAAATTGCACAAGATGGTGGATATGTTCCTCCTCCACTGTCTTTTATGGAAGCCTCAGTTCCAGAGGTATGTATTGATCTTAAAGTAATTAATCTATAACTACCTCATCTTAACATTTATCTCTTTTTAAAATTTGTTTTAAGACTCTCATTGAAACTACTTCATCTTATGTTTAGTTTGATTTATTCACATCTTTTCTCCTTTTTTATATCTAAGAATGCTTCATCTTAAGTCTTCTTCACAAACTAGTTCTGAACCATTCCCCAAATCAACTGTTCACTCCACTAGGCTAATCTTTGACTCAGGCTCTTTGAAATAGTAAAACACCAAATGTTTTGCCCTCTCTTTTTGTCTGTCAGTCTGTATTGTTACTTACATTCTGTCAGTTAAAAGCATAATAATTAAGCCAAAAAAGAAAAACATCTTTAAAAAATTCTTCCTTTAAAAATGCAAATTAAATTTATAACTACAAATTTTAAATATCATCTTAAGGGTCTTTAAATTATATTCCTGATCCATTACAAATACTTCACCATCTGTGTGCCAGGAACTGTGCATAGTTTGTTTAAAATCAGTGTTATGAAAAGATTAGGAAATTAGTACTCACCTCCCAATTTGAATGCATTATTTGTTTTTCTATTGCAAAGGTTTATAATATTGTAATTTTCTTCTGAAACAATAATTTCAACAGTTGGATCTTAATGTTTACCATCAACACTTTTACTAGGATTTCTCCATTCTTTGTCTCACCCCCCATTTATTTTTTTGTGGTTGCTCTTTGACCCCCAGCTTTACTAAAGTATAGTTGACAAAAATGGTATATACAGTGTACAACATGTTTTGATATACGTATACATTGTGAAATGATTACCCCAATCAAGCTAATCCATCACCTCACATGGTTATCTGTTTTTATTTGTGGAGAGAACATTTAAAATATATTCTCTTGGCAATTTTCAAGTATATATCATTATTAACTTTAGTCATCATGCTGTACAATAGAGCTCCAGGACATATTCATTCTGTCTAACTGAAACTCTGTACCAACATCTCCTATCCCCCACCCCAACCCCTGGCAGTCATCATTCTACTCTCTGCTTCTATGAATACAACTTTTTCAGATTCTACATATAAGTGAGAACATGCTATATTTGTCTTTCTGTGCCTGGCTTATTTCACTAAGAATTATGTCCTCTGGGTTCATCCATGTTGTCATAAATAACAGGATTTTCTTCTTTTTAAGGCTATATAGTATTTCATTGTGTATATAGATATCACATTTTCTTTATCCATTTATCTGTTGATGGACACTAAGGTTGATTATTTAGTGGCTATTGTGAATAATGCTGCAATGAACATGGGGGTACAGATAACTCTTTGATATACTGATTTCATCTTTATATATATATATATATATATATATATATATATATATATATATACACCCAGTAGTGGGATTACTGGATTATATAGTAGTATTTTTAATTTTTTGAGAAACCTCTATACTGTTTTCCAAAATGGCTGTACTAATTCACATTTCTGTCAACAGTGTACAAAAGTTCC
Source organism: Microcebus murinus (assembly GCF_040939455.1). NCBI lineage: Eukaryota > Metazoa > Chordata > Mammalia > Primates > Cheirogaleidae > Microcebus > Microcebus murinus. The sequence continues at coordinate 71,480,195 of NC_134111.1, read as the reverse complement.
CTTTTCTCCACATCCTCACTGAAGATCATTTTGGTTCCTAGTATAGTTCCTTTTTAATCACAGGTTTTCTGTATTGGGATGTAGTAATTGCTACTTCCTTTCCTAGCTTTACCCTGCTTTATTTACCTCCAGTAGTGTTTCTCAGCTAAAAGCTAGATGGTACATGACAAAAATGGTGTAAACATAATTGTTCCTTCAATTCTACCTCCCCTATTACAAAGCAGCATAAAATTGGATCTCTGTGGAGCTATTCCCTGCTTCCACCTTGTTCTTATCATATATACCCCTTCACTGAAGTCTCTAAAGAAGTTTTTAATAGGTCTTCCAGAACATCAACCTCTAGGGAAATCTTTATCCTTCCTGATGCCTGAGGAGGCTTCGGAATCCCTCATATTGGTCCAAATTGTACAGCACTGGGTAGACATTCTGTGTTGTTTGTGGTTTAGGACTCATGAGTATTTTTTTATACAATTAATGATGGCATTTTACAAATCTATCTTTTGTTATTTTTATTGTTTTCTGATTATCAAGGAGCAGATAATGAGGGTAAGAATGCTTTTACATTAGATTTTTAGCTAGAATCTACTCTTGGCATTCAACCATATTCTTAATTCCTAAAATCATCAGATAGTTATTATCAGAGTATAGTCACTAGTGAAATCTAAGATTTTTCTGAAAATATTGCTTATTATTATCTTAAACTTTTACTGTGTATGATTTCAATATCATTTCTAGTAGAAGATATAGTCTAATATATAACTTAATAGAATGGAGTGGTTTATAGTTTAAGAGGTTTTTTGGTTAGCATCTTCACTCACTTATTTCAGTGATTATTTTAAACATTTGCCATGCCTTCAGTACTACCAGTTCCCCCCTTTCACTCTTAAATATAGTTTTGCCTTCTTTTCACAGAGCAAGTAGAAACCAGTTTGTAGAAACTAACTCAGGCTTCAGCCCTCAATGTACAAACTTACCTGAATCCTAACTCATCCTTAGCTTCTTATATTTATATTTAGTGACTTTCATTCTTATCCAAGGTTATTTCTGCCTATTGTGGTTTGGATACCATCAATTTCACCCTGCTCATTGTCCTCATTCCATCTATTATTCTTTTTTTCTCCTGTGTTGTAAGTCATTTTCTCTTCATTGGTTCACAGCTTCACCACTTACTAATTATATTATTTTGAGAAATTGTTTAACATTCAGTCTGGCTTTAATAATTTCTATATTTGTAAAATGAGGACATCAGGAAAATCTATTTTGCAGGATTGATGTAAAAAGTAGAGATATATACAGAGTTCTTTGCATAGTGCCTAGCACATTGTAAGAGGCAATTATTAATATTATCCTGTGACACATACTGCCACCAATACCCTAATTTTTGTCTGCCTTTCAAAGCCAAGCTTCCTGAAAAAGTAGTGTACATTTAGTATTTCTACTGCCTTCACTACCCATTCACTCCTCACCTGCTTCCTTATCTTTCTGCTGAAGCTGCCTTTAATAAAAGTCCTCAGTGACATACTAATTGCCAAATATTTTCCTTCCTTTTTAATCTTGTTTGACCTCTCAGAGACATTGCACATACTCCTTAAAACTCTTCCTACCCTTGGTTTCCATAATTCTGCTCTTTCTGGCAATCCTTTTACCTCCTTTTCTTTTTCTTTGTAAGCTGATGTTTTGCTTCTCATCATTTCATATTTGGTTCTCCATTCCCTCATCCTGTATGCTTACTCTCATGTTACCATCCATATCCATGTCTCTAGTCCCCACCTCACTCCTGAGTTTGAGACTGTACTATCCAATACAGTAGCCATAAGGCACATGTGATGATTAAGCACTTAAAATGTGGCAAGACAGAGTTGAGATGTACTGTAAAATACATACTAGGTTTTGGAGACATAGCATGAAAAAAATATTATAAAACATCTTGATAATTTTTATATTTATTATACTTTTGTGTGATAATATTTTGCATATATTGGTTTAAATAAAATACTAAAAATTAATTTCACCTCTTTTTTTCTAATGTGACTACTGGAAAATTTTAAATAATATATGTAGCTCATATTTTTCTTTTTCTTTTTTTTTTATATAGGGTCTTGCTCTTCACCCAGGCTCGAGTTGCAGTGGCAGGATCATAGCTCAGTATAACCTCAAACTTGTGGGCTCAAGTGATCCTCCTGTCTCAGCTTCCTGAGTAGCTGGGACTGCCACCCAGCTAATTTTTCTTATTTTTTTATAGAGATAGGCTCTCACTATGTTGCCCAGGCTGATCTTAACCTCCTGGCTTCAAGCAGTCCTCCTGGCTCAGCTTCTCCAAGTGCTGGGACTACAGGTGTGAGCCACTGTGCCTGGCTTCACATTATATTTATTTCTGATGGTCTACTCTAAGCCATCTATCTTTTTTTTTTTTTTTTGAGCCAGGGTCTTCCTGTCACCCAGGCTAGAGTACAGTGACATCACTGTAACTACCAGTATGTGTCACCACACCCGACAGATTTTTAAATTTTTTTTAAAGATGGGTTATTGCTTTGTTGCTCAGGCTGGTCTTGAACTCCTGGCCTCAAGCGATCCTCTTGCCTCTACCTCCTAAAGTGCTAGGATTACAGGCATGAGCCACTGCACCCAGCCTCTCTTTCTATCAAGAGTACACCTCTCCTAGAATTCCCACAGCTATCACAAATTTTGTTATATGTCACAAACCTAACTCTTCTCCAACCCACTCACACACAATTACATAAACATTAGGCTTTCCTTGTATTTCATATCTCAATTAATGGTGCCACCATCTGTTGGACAAGCCATAAATCTGCTTTTACATAATCTCTTCCTCTGCCTATTGCTCTACTACCTCATCTTTCAGCTATGCTTTAGTGTATAATCTTCCTTCCAGCCATACCAAAAACCTGGGCAAATCTCCCAAATGAAGTATGTTCTTATCTACCTCTATGCCTTTACTCATACTATTCTATCATTCTTTCCTTAATTCTTCAAACTTGAACATCAACTCCACTAGGAAACTTTCCCTGACCGCCCTCCCCAACTTTCTTAAGCTAAATCAAATAGTTGTTTTCTTTTGTTTTCTTTTTTCCTGTGTATTCCTATACATGTCTCAGAGGACTTGTGGCAATTTTGATTACTATTTCCCTGATCAAACTATAAGATATAGGTTATTAAGTATGAAATGTCCAGTTTCCTTAAGTACTAAGTTTGACAATTGAGCTCTCTGACATTTCACTTTGATACTTAATGGGTTTTTTTTTTCCTATTGTGAAGGTACATCCTCAGTTTTTCAAATGCACATTTCGGCTTGTGATTACCTTTCACATTTTTAAGAACAATTTTTGTGAAACCATGGATAAATCAAAAAATCTGTTATTTTTTAATATGTGTTCCATCATGGAACCAATACAGTACAGATAGCTCAAAATGTCATCAAAGTGTTTGGGAAGGATGTGGCTAATGAACAAACAATACATCTATGGTTTGAGAAGTTCCAGTCTGCTGATTTTAATTGTGAAAGTGAGCCATGTGGGTGACCTGAGACCAAGGTGGATAATGATCAACTGAAAGCTATAGTGGAAGCAAATTCATCTCAGCCTATACATGAATTAGCAGCAAGGTTTGATATTACTATTCCAACAATAGTGGACCATTTGAAACAAATTGGCAAGGTAAAGCAGCTGGACAGATGGGTTCCATGTGAATTAAACAAGCTTCAGAAGAGAAATCGTCTTGAAGCTCATCTTTCTTTGCTGTCACAACATAAAGGTGAACCATTTCTACACCGTATTGTTACATGTGATGAAAAATAGATTCTTTTTGACAATTGCAAGCAATCAGCACAATAGTTGGATAAAGATGAAGTGCCAAAACTGTCTAAAACCAAATATTCATCAAAAACAGCTAATGGTGTCTGTTTGGTGGTCCATTGCTGGTATTATCCACCACAGCTTCATAAAACCTGGTCAATCCATTACAGCGGATGTCTGCTGCAACCAATTGGACAAAATGATGAGGATGCTTGCAATTAATCAATCAATTGGTCAATAGAGACAGACTGATCCTCTTGCAAGACAGCACTTGACACATGTTGCATAGACAGTGCTGCTCAAACTACAGCAGCCAGACCTGGAAACTCTCTGTCATCCACTGTATTCACCAGACCTTGCACCAACTACCACTTCTTCCAGGCTTTGGAACATTTCTTGCAAGGAAAAATATTCAGTTTTCAACAAGCTATGAAAAACACCTTTTGCAATTTCATTGTTACTCACTGTCCAGGCTTCTTTGCTGCTGGCATAAACAAGCTACCCTTAAGATGGCAAAACTGTGTCGATATTTTAGTTGCACACTTTGATTAATTGTCCTGCTGCTTGTTTAAGATATAATAAACTTAAACTTTTGATTCAAAATCGGACGTTTCATGTTTAATGACCTAATACTTAAACATAGGGAATATGTTTTTTAATCTGTGTTTCTCTATTGTGTAGTGAATGTTTAGTACATTGTAAATGCTGAATAAATGTTTTGAATTAATAAATGAAAGGTGATCCTTTTTTTCCTCTCATTTTTTTTCTAATAGCCTTATTCTGATCATGGAGTTCAAGCAACATATCACCAGGTTTATGCTCCAAGTGCCATTGCTATGCCTGCACCTGTGATGCAGCCTGAACCAATTAAAGTAAGAAATTTCTCTTAATTTTTTTCTGTTTTTCTTCAGTTATATTTCAAATTTTCTAAAATCTCTTCCAGAAAGGAACAACTTTGCATATTTATATCACATTTGTGATCAGAAGTACAGAACTAGTGAATTCTGTCATGTGAAGGAAATAAAACTATAAATTAACTATAATTCCTAGGAATTAATTTTGTAGAATTTATAAATCAGACATGCTCAAAATTTTTATTTATTGTGGTAAAATATATATAACTTAAAATTTACCATTTTAACCATTTTTAAGTGTATATTCAGTGGTATTAATTACATTTACAATGCTGTATAACCATCACCACTATTTATGAACTTTTTCATCACCACAAATAGAAACTTTGTACCCTTTAAGCAATAACTCCTTCTTTCTCCTTCCCCTTTGCCCCTGGTCCCTGCTAACCTCTACTCTATTCTTTTTCTATGAATTTGCCTATTCTAGATATTTCATATACAATGCTGAGATTTTGATTATCTGTCTCGATGCCATATGCCATTTATGGAGAGATAAAAACAGTTAATGATCTTCTCTTCCATTTTGGGAATCATATTCATGCTTCCTAAATCAGATTCAGGCCCAAAGAATGATAATCTAGTTAGATGTATGTATATATGCAATACATTTTGACTGTCTACTATGTAGCAGGGAAATCTTCCTATTCTCTTATGACCAAGTTTCTTAGTGAAACTCTTACATCATCACTTAAGGGAAATGAACTTTATCTCCTGTGAAGAACTACAGATTGATTAAGTGTTGAGATGGTAATACAAATCTTGTGTACAGTGTACTTTGGTGAGGAAAGTAGGCATATTCTTTGCAATAAAATGATGGAGATTAGCTATTTCATACTCATGTTTATGCTTCTGACCCATCCTATGAGTTGAACTCAATATCAAGATAGTCTACCTTAAGGAGCCTCCCCACTTGCTGCCATTACCACTCACTGCATTCCCTCACTGTGTTTACCACTGTACTACAGACATGAAATAAAACCATAATTAATTTTGATATAGTGTCAAAAACCCAAAGTGATATTAAACTTTATTGAGACTTCATTTTTATTATTATTAAAAAATCTAAAACAGACTCCCTCTGATGTTAACACTTTCTCCAATTATATGTCTATAGAGATAGCTGATATTGCTGTGCCTTATTAGATAATGGCTAGTTATTTACAGTTAGTGAGATAGATAATATATCACAGATCATAGAAATTGTATTGCTTAAATTCTTAATTTAAAGTTTAATTCTTCTAGTTTAAATAAGTACATGTCTCTAAATCTTCTTGCATCTGTAAGTAGGTAACAATAGAAATTATACAGAGGAACTGGTGTCTTACTCTTTAATTTAATCATATAAAAACTAACAATTCTCCTTTTGTTATAGATGAAAAAATTTAATAAACTTCCAAAGTCAAAACTGGAACACAAAGCAATTGTATAGAATGTTTTATTTCTTTTTATTTTTCAAAGTTAAGTGTTCTATACATTTTATACTCAATATTTTTCTTTAAGAGATTTAGTAGCCCTCAATAGAAAATGATGCCCTACCCAGAGACAGAAACTCTAAAACCACTTCTATAGTTTTCTAGAACTGTACAATCCTATAGAAATGCTTTGCTGTGCAAGTTTTACTGTGTGGCAAGTTATCTACTTTTGTTTGTAGTGCATTTGTATTATAACATGGAAATTTTTGTGTTTTTTTTTAGACAGAGTCTCGCTCTGTTGCCTGGGCTAGAGTGCCGTGGCATCAGCCTGGCTTACAGCAACCTCAAACTCCTGGGCTCAAGCGATCCTCCTGCCTCAGCCTCCCAAGTAGCTGGGACTACAGGCATGTGCCACCATGCCCAGCTAATTTTTTCTATATATTTTTAGTTGACCAATTAATTTCTTTCTATTTTTAGTAGAGACAGGGTCTCGCTCTTGCTCAGGCTGTCTCGAACTCCTTCTGCCTCGGCCTCCCAGAGTGCTAGGATTACAGGCATGAGCCACCATGCCCGGCTATAATATGCAAATCTTAATACACATATGTTGATTGGACTTGTCTCTCTGTCCTCTCCATTCCAGCACTTTATCTTTCATCATCTCACCTTTCACATTATCTTATTTTGTATTCTGGGTGAATTAAAAAAATTCTTTAGTGAGGATTTGATTTTCTATAGTGACTACTGGCTCTTCATGGCAAAAACAGATTTAACTCTTTCCATCATACCAGTAGTTTTTGTGCAGTGTTTTCTTATACTAGGCAGCAACCATTTTATTTTTCCTGTTTTTCAGTTTGCACTTGTTTTTAAAGATATATTAGGAAGCATTCTTTTTCTAAAATGTATTACTATATTAAAATATTAATGAAGAACATTTGAAACATTAGCCTTTTTTATTTCCAATGCAAATTTTCTCTGGTGCCAAAAACTTTGGTAACTTTTAAAATAGAAAGGTAGAAATATTCTTTGGAATAATGTGAGCATATTGTTTTTATAAATGTAAGTCATTTTTAAAACTCTAATTCATGAATGTTAATGTTAATTGGGTATATCCCAACATAGGAATTTCAAATGTCAAAACTATCCTGAAGCAACAATTCTAATCAATAAAATAAAGACCTTAAGCAGAACTCAGAGCACAAGTCTAACCATTATAAAGTACTGTTTACAGAAACTATTCATTTACTATAAGCCACCAGCCTCATAATCTGTCAAATCAAATACAAAAACAACACAAAGCAGACCAATATAGAGGCTACTAGATTAATATGGTATTAATTAGGGCTAGCATTCCCTAATTCAGCAGTTACATCTTATACAGAATTAAGTTTTAAAGTCAATAATACAAAACCACATAGTATCAAAATTATCCCACTGAACTAAACTATAGGAAGGAACAAAAGGAAAATCTTTATGTATATGGGCATATGAACTATTAGGCTTTTAGGATAAATATCAAATCCCGAGGTATGAAGTGTATGAGTGATGAATTCTAAAGTGTTTTTATGTTTTCTTACAGTGTTGGTTCCATTTTTGCATTAATACAAGTATCTAATAAAATTGTTCTTGCAAGGATTGAGATATTGGAAACAGAAGAAATTATAATTTGAGTTCACCTTTAAATTGAATGTGTATTTTAATTAATTCCCATGTGTACTTAGCTATCCATGAAAATGTGGATATTAAGGATAATATTTAACCACTTGCCAGGCTGTGAGGGATTTCTTCTAATTTAAGTAGTGATTGGACTTGAAAACACAACTAGTGTCCTATGTACATCTTACCCTTTGGAAAGAAAGTACAATTCAGAAGTAAATTGGAAAGAGATCTGAACTATCACCACTGTCTACTTCTAGCTCAGAGACTCAGAATGTGCACACACCTAAAAATTAGCTACTTTACAAAAAGATTCCACCACCACTATCTTCTTCCTAACCATTTCCTCATTTCAATATCATTAATACTTTCTTTTTTGTTTGTTTGTTTTGAGACAGGGTCCCTCTGTTGCCCAGGCTGGAATGCAGTGGCGTGATCATCTCTCAATGTAACCTTGAACTCCTGGGTTCAAGTGATCTTCCCGCCTCAGCCTCCCAAGTAGCTAGGACTACAAGCATACACCACCATGCCTAGCAACATTTTACATTTTTTGTAGACACACGGTCTCTCTGTGTTGCCCAGGCTGGTCTCAAACTCCTGGTCTCAAGTGATCCTCCCACCTCAGCCTCCTAAATTGTTGGGATTGCAGGCATGAGCCACTGCACCTGGCCAATGAATACTTCTTCTAAATCAGTTTAGAAACTAAAATTTCCTTGTATTCAGCAAGACCTAAGGAGGACAAGTATAAAGCATTGTATTCTAGAATGCAGAGACAGGAAAAGCCCATGCTTTGCAGTTCTGAGAATACCAGGAGGGTATAGATTTTCATGTGCTGTATATAGTCAAACAGTAGACAACCTAAGATTCTCTAGAATAAATTCCTTACTGACAGCCAGAGAACTAGGCAGCAGGAACAAAAAAAGCTCACCTAGTTAGACAATGGAAATTATATAGGTTCTGTGTGTATCAAACCTCCTTGTTGTAAATTTAAGAGAGAAGACAGAACAGTCAGGAGAACCAAGGGCTTATGAAACTAATCTACTCTATTAGAATTGTCATGGATAGATCTCCATTCAAGGATAAGTAAACAGAAATGTATATACTGTATGGGTTCTGTGAAAAAAGTTTTGCACATTGGCACTACATTGAAGGAAAGGATGAATAGCATATCTATGTATAAATGTATAAGAACATATGTATAAGAGGAAATTAAAATTTTTTAAATATATTCCATGTTCTCAGTAGCATATCTTTGAAAAAACAATTGCAAACTGAAAAACAAGAAAAATAAAATGGTTTTTGGCTAGTATAAGAAAACACTGCACAAAAATTATTGATATAATGGAAAGAGTTAAATTTATCTTTGCTAGAAAGGGCCAGTTGTCAGTATAGAAAATCAAATCCTTGATAAAATTTTTTAATTCTCCCAGAATACAAAAGAGAATGACATGAAAGATGAAATGATGAAAGTCAAAGTGCTAACATAAAGACAGAAGTACAACCAAAAAATGGTAATTCTCAAGAAAAGAATACAGAACAGATGGAACAGAAAGAAGAAACAGAAATTTTAATAGTAAAACAAGAAATACCCTGACCTGAATTTACAAACCAAAAATGGATTCACCATGCTTCAAGAAAAATTAATGAGAAGCAATCCATGCTTAGATATACTGGCAATTATATTCTCCCCACCCTCTGCCCCGACCAAACATCCTGATCCTTTTAACCTTTTCTAACATTAGAAAGTTGCAGAATATAATGCAGAGTTCCTGTATCACTTCATCCAATTTCTCCTAACTTTAACAACTTACATATAGAACAATTAGCAAAACCAAGAAATTAACATTGGTACAATACTACTAAGTAAACTATAGGCCCCATCTAGACTTCACCAGTTTTTTCACTAATGTTCTTTTTCTATCCTAGAATCTAATATAACATTCTACATTATATTTATTTGTCATCTCTTTACACCAATTTGTGACACTGACACAGTCTTGTTTGTCTTTCATAACCTTGATACTTGTAGAGTTCTGGTTAGTTATTTTGTAGAATGTTCCTAAATTTCAGTTTGGCTAATGTTTTCTCTTGATTAGATAGAGGTTATGCATTTGGGGCATGAATATCACAGAAGTGATATGCCCCTATTAGTGTGTTATATCAGGGGATATGAGATGCCAGTAATGTCTAATTACTGGCAACGTTAACTTTGAACACTTTAAACATGAAAAATAACTTGCCCACAATAGCATAGCTGATTAAGTGGCAGATCCAGGAGTCTAACCCAAGCATGCCTTCTACAAAATAAAACGTTAGGTGGCCCTCTGAATTCCCTACAGTGAAGCTTATTGACAAACCCACCCATGCACACAAGAACTTCCATTAGGATTTTAGCGCCTCCCTCTTAAGTATGGACATGGAATTACATGAGAAGAAAGCCTCAAGAGTGAGTGAACAAAACAAACAAGAATTCAGAAGAAACGTAATGCAGGGAGCTGACGAAAATATCAAAGAAACTGCAATTAATGTCCTCTCAGACATAAGTGAAAATTAAGAAGTGGTTCGTGCGTAGACAGCCTGACACTTTTTTCTCAAACATCTTAGTCTTTTTAACATTTTTACCCTTGTATTTTGAAATAATTTCAGATTTAGAGAAAAGTTAGAAATAACAGAGTTTCTATATATTCTTCACCCCACTGTTCTTTGGCTGGAGAACACTGGCACAGAAAATGAACATTAGTATAATATAATCCTCTCAACTAAACTATATATTTTAGAATATACCTTATAGATTTTAGAATATACCTTATTCTAAAATTTCACTAGTTTTTCCACTTATATGATAACCAAAATAAATTTCATGTGAAGGGGTAGACATTAAAGGCAAAAGCTTTCAGAAAATAGAACCAAAGAAGACTGGGGTGCATAATAGAGAAAAAGATAAAATTGACAATTAATCCAAGAAATCAGATATTCTATTATTAACAATTGCAGAAAGAGAAATAGACAAAATGGTTTGGAGGAAATTATCAATAAAACAAGAAAATTTCCTAGAAACTTAAGGATAAGTGTCTCTAAATAGAAAAGGCCTACCAACTACTTGACATAATTACAGCAAAAGATTCACAGTAAGGCAAATTAATTGTGAAATTTCAGAATGACAGGAATAAAAAAATCCTAAAATCTTCTAAAGAGGGCAAATAAATTACATACAAAGCATTAGCAACACTGGAAGCTAGGAAACAATATAACAAAGCTTTGAAATTTCTGAAGCATAATTTCAATCTAGACTCCTACAATAGACAACTATAAATCAAAAAGACATTTAAATACAGTAGATTCTCAAAAAATTTACCTCACATGCTTTTCTAAGGATGCTACTGAGCACTTATTTTATAAAAATGAGAATTACCCAAGAAAAGATATAAAATCCAAGAAAAGGGGATCCAACACAGGGCAGGGCAAAGGAAATTCCCAGGGCGACAAAAAGGGAAGTCTCAGAATGATGTCTATTTAGCTAATTTAGACAGCAACCAGTCCATATTAGAGCAAGATTCCAGGAAGTTTCTCTTCAGGAGAGAAGTGGGAAAGAGTTTTCATTACTATAGAATATTGCATTAGGTATTTTACAGAGTTGTTGAAAGGTATAGAGGGATTTAGCCATAAGTTTAAGAAAATTAAATGAATGGGGGAAAATGAGACAATTAATGAAAAACAAAAAGTTGTTCAAGAAACAAAATAATTATAATATACCACTTGGCCCATTAGTGAACAGTATATATATAGGCATAATAATAAAAATGATGACATAGATTTAAGCAAAAATGATGATACAGGCTGGATGCGGTGGTTCACACCTATAATCCTAGAACCTTGGAAAGCCAAGGCAGGAGGATCGGATCACTTGAGGCCAGGAGTTCAAGACCCAGCCTGGGCAACAGCAACACCTTGTCTCTATAAAAAAAAATGTTTTTAATTAGCCAGATGCAGTGGGGCACACCTGTAGTCCCAGCTATTCAGAAGGCTGAAGTGTGAGGATCCCTTGAGCCTATGAGTTTGAGGTTACAGTGAGCTATGATCACATCATTGCATTCCAGCCTAGGCAACAGAGCAAGACCCCTGTCTCTTAGGGGAAAAGTTAATTTGGAGGATGGGTGAGGAGTTAAAAGAGGTATACAAGAGAGTTAAAATCTTCATTTAATTTAGAAGAATTCCATTAGATAAGGAATAAAATTGTTTAGTTAATAGAGATAGAAATATGGAAGTAAATACCAGAAGAAACAACTCAAAAAGATGAATGTGACCAACTCTGAGGCAGCGAAGTGTAAGACAGGAGTAGAGGTGGGGGTGGGTAGTAAAGGCCTTTTTTGTCACCTTTTTACCAATATTTGACTTTTAAAACTATGGGTTACTTTAATAAAAATAAAAATTAATTCTAAAAACACAAAGAATACCAGATTGAGTGCTTTCAACAAAGATATATCAGGCAAATATAAAGAACAGGGAAAAAACAGAATAACATTAATACAAAAAAGTAAATTTTAAGGTAAAAAGCATTAAACAAGACAGAAAAGGCCAGTTTATAATGATAAAAGGTTAAATCTATAATGAATAAATAAGTCTAATAATGTAGTATCAAAAATATAAAGTCGGCATAGTGGTGCATGCCTGGAGTCTCAGCTACTTGGGAGGCTGAAGAGGGAGGATCTCTTGAGCCCAGGAGTTTGAGACTGCAGTGAGCTATGATTGTGGCACTGTACTCCAGCCTGGGTGACAGAGAAAGACCCTGTCTCAAAAAAAAAAAAAAAGAAAAGAAAAGAAAAAAAGATTCTGTGAATTGACATGTAAGGGGTATCTAAGAAAAAAAAAAAAAAAGAAAAAAATATATATAAAATGAACACTGCTACAAATACCCAGTAGAAGAAACATAACTGTGATGGAGGACTTTAACATCATGATCATTACTGAGGCTTGAATAAATAAGGTCTAAAAAATATTATTTATGAATAAAACAACTTGGATTTTGTGCCTTACAAAAAGGAAGCTATTTCTTTTCTGGCATCCGTAGAACAGTTCCAAAAGTGTATTCTATTCCAGTCACACAGTAAACCTCTATAATAAATAAGTTGGATTGGCAATATTATCTGACTATAATGAGTCTTAGGTATAGTCAAAGAGAGCATTGTAAAAAGCAGAAGTATTGAGAGACTGACTCCCTGGCAGGCAAGGCTGCCTAGAGAGATGGCAATAATGGGTTGATACAGCCTAGAGGACAGTGTCAGGGGTTCTATGCCCTCTGGGCCATGGCAACATCCATTCCTTAAGCCATAGCTATTCCTTACGTAGGTAGCTTAAAGAAGCAATTTTTTTAAATAAATAATAAAATCATCAGCTTTATGCGTCTTTGAGAGGATATCTCGACTTCACACTTATGCATAACTTTTTTTCTCTTTCTCTTGATCTTATCTATTTTTTCAAATAAATTTTAAAGATAACTTTTACCTCAGACTTATCATGTAACCTGGAAATAATTATGTCTCAGTAATTCGACTTTGGAAGAATGTCTAGTTTATCTTTGTATTACTAAAGCAGGAATTTTTTGATTATTCTTTAATTACTCAGACTTAAGATAGGATTCTATCAATTTGAGTTAGTTTTTCTAAAGAATACTAAATTAGATGAAATATATTGAAAATTTTTATACATTCTCTTAGCCATTCTTTCTTCAATATGTTAGACCTCAGGTACACCATTCATGAAACAGTGTTAAGAGTGTTGTATTTTTTGCTTATATTTAAAATTTCAGAATGAACACATGAATAACAGATTTTAAAGTATTTATAAATCACAAACACCTCATCTTTCTTCATTCTTTCTACAATGAAATGTTCTCAACCCAACTGTATTAACTCTTCACTGCAATGTGAAAATAGCTGCCTACTTCATTTTGTAAACCTTTAAGGAAGAGTTCTACATGTCATCCTGGAAATTTTAACCAAAGTTGATCTAAAAGCCTCCTCACTCAACTTCAAAGTTTGGCCAAATAATTTTTAAGTGAAAAATATTTATAGGATATGTTTTTATTCCATGCTGTCAATTTTGTCTTTTTCATATAATGCTTATAACATCTGGAGATTACCTTGACTTTTAGTAAGTTTGTTCTCTTTTTTGAATGCTTCTTCTTTTTTGTTTTTATTTCAGCATATTATGGGGGTACAAATGTTAAGGTTACATATATTGCCCATGCCCCCACTCCCTCCTCGAGTCAGAGCTTCAAGCATGACCATCCCCCAAACGTTGCACATCTCACTCATTATGTTTGTATATACCCATCCCCTCCTACCCACTCCCACCCGCCCGACACCCAATAAATGTTATTCCTATATGTCCACTTAGGTGTTGATCCATTAATACCAATTTGCTGGTGAGTACATGTGGTGCTTGTTTTTCCATTCTTGAGATACTTCACTTAGTAGAATGGGTTCCAGCTCTATCCAGGAAAATACAAGAGGTGCTATATCACCATTGTTTCTTAAAGCTGAATAGTACTCCATGGTATGCATATACCACATTTTATTAATCCACTCATGAACTGATGGGCACTTGGGTTGTTTCCACACCTTTGCAATTGTGAATTGTGCTTCTATAAACATTCGAGTGCAGGTGTCTTTTTTGTAGAGTGTCATTTGATCTTTTGGTTAGATGCCCAGTAGTGGAATTGCTGGATCAAATGGTAGATCTACTTGTATTGCTTTAAGGTATCTCCATATTGCTTCCCACAGAGGCTGAACCAGTTTGCAGTCCCACCAGTGGTGTAGGAGTGTTCCTGTGCTCCGCATGCATGCCAACATTCATTGTTTGGGGACTTTTTGATAAAGGCTATTCTTACTGGAGATAAGTGATATCTCATTGCAGTTTTGATTTGCATTTCCTTGATGATTAGAGATGTTGAGCGTTCTTCATGTTTGTTGGCCATTGTGTCTTCTTTTGAAAAATTTCTGTTCATGTCCTTTGCCCACTTTTTGCTAGGGTTGTTTGATTTTTCCTTGTGGATTTCCTGAGTTCTAAATAAATTCTAGTTATCAGCCCTTTATCGGATGTGTAGCTTGCAAAAATTTTCTCCCATTCTGTGGGTTGTCTGTTTGCTCTCTTGACAGTTTCTTTGGCTGTGCAGAAGCTTTTTAATTTCATCAGGTCCCATTTATTTATTTTTGTTGCTGCTGTGATTGCCTTTGGGGTCTTCTTCATAAATTCTTTGCCTAGGCCAATGTCTAGAAGAGTATTTCCAACGTTTTCCTCTAGAATTCTAATAATTTCACACCTAAGGTTCAAGTCTGTTACCCAGCGTGAGTTGATTTTTGTGAGAGGTGAAAGATGTGGGTCCTGTTTTAGTCTTCTACACGGGGCTATCCAGTTTTCCCAGCTGAATGCTTTTTTAAAAGATTTCTTAAAAATAAGGAAAGGGAGTAAAAATCAAATTAATTTGTTTATCCTTCTAATCTGGCAAAAAAAAAAGATTTAATTTGAGGATAATATTAAAACTATAGCTAGGCCGGGTGCGGTGGCTAACGCCTGTAATCCTAACACTCTGGGAGGCCGAGGTGGGAGGATCGCTCAAGGTCAGCAGTTCGAAACCAGCCTGAGCAAGAGCGAGACCCCCATCTCTACTAAAAATAGAGAGAAATTAATTGGCCAACTAAAAATACATAGAAAAAATTAGCCGGGCATGGTGGTGCATGCCTGTAGTCCCAGCTACTTGGGAGGCTGAGGCAGAAGGATTGCTTGAGCCCAGGAGTTTGAGGTTGCTGTGAGCTAGGCTGACACCACGGCACTCTAGCCCGGGCAACACAGTGAGACTCTGTCTCAAAAAAAAAAAAAAAAAAAAAAAAAACTATAGCTAAAGTAAAACTTTATTCATGGATTTAAGTTGTTATTGCTATTTCTGTCACTTACTACTATATACTGTCAAATCTGGCAGAATCTAAATGAATTATGGGCCATTAGTTAATTGTATAAATCACATAAATAAGTTGCACCTTGCATAGAAATAACATATGGACTTCTATCATATGACAAGCCTTAAGTAAAAGCTCATTCTCAGATATTCAATTCATCAAACATCCATTGAACATAGCATGCAAAATAATATTTACAATGCTATAAATACATTTAATAAGACCTCAACCTCATGATTACATTCAGCTCTCTTCGTGACCTAAACCCTTAGTTTTTTGTAATTTTAACTGTTACTTTAGAACTATCAGTGGCTATTTCCTTTAAGCATGGCAAATATTTTTCACTGTAACTAGCAGGGGCCAGGCATGGTTGTACACTTGTAGTCCCAGCTACCCAGGAAGCTGAGTCAGGGGGATCACTTGAACCCAGGAGTTTAAATCCAGCCTGGGCAACATAGTGAGATCACGTCTATAAAAAAAAAATTTACCTCTGCAAAGGCCCTATCATAAAAAGAAAATAAAAAAAGAAACTAGCAGGACCTAAGTTAAATTGTCTTGTTTTAGAAAGAAGTAAAAGGAATCAATGAGGAAAATATCAATGAATCTTCTCTAGGATATCAAGTTAAGTTATATATATACTTTAATGTAACATTTTTTTAATGTAACATTTTTAAAAATTCTTATGTGAACAAATAAGGATATCAAAAAATACTTAATATCATATCATTAGGGAATTGCATATTAAAACAGTAAGATACTACTACCATCTACTATTTTTTTCTAGGATTTTTTTAATGCTTAACCATTTAACTGCTGTGGTAGAGGTTATAGAAAGTATGTGAGAAAAAAATTTTATAGTGAGACCAATAGTTCAAACTGTGGGTAATTCTGTCCTCTAGGAGACATTTGGCAGTGGTATGCAGACATTTTTGGTTGTCACAACCGGGGATGGCAGGTGCTACTACTGATCATCTAGTGGTTTGAATCCAGAGATAGTGCTAAAAATCCTACAAATTTGTAGGACAGCCTCCCACAACCAAGAATTATCCAGCTCAGAATGTCAATAGTACCAAGGCTGAGAGACTCCAAGTTAGACCGGGGACTTCCAAAGCCTCTCCATTCCATATCCACCATGTCTGCATATCATCCCTTTCCCTTTGTATTCACATCAAATTTTAAAATCTTTCACTGAGAGGAGAGGCTAATGAACTGAGCGAGACAGAGTAATTGTGCAAATAAAAGCTATATAAATAAAGTTATATAAATATGGAAGAAAAGAGGAAAAGCTACAGTGGAAATATAGTGGTGTTCAAAGTGTCTAAACTGTCCTTTGCAATTTCTTCAGAAACCTGTTGTATACACCTATTAGAATGGCCAAAATCCAGAATTCTGACACCACCAAATTCTGGTAAGGCTGTGGGACAACAGGAACTCTCATTCCTTGCTGGTGGGAATGCCAAGTGGTACACAGTCCCTTTGAAAGACAGTTTGGCAGTTTCCTTACAAAACTAAACATATTCTTACCATACCATCCAGCAATCATACTCCTTATTATTTTACCCAAATGAGTTGAAAACTATGTCCACACAAAACCTACACATAGGTGTTTACAGAAGCCTTATTCATAATTTCCAAAACTTGGAAGCAACCAGGAAGGATGTCCTTCAATAGGTGAATGATTAAACTGTAGTATATCCAGACAATGGAATATTGCTCAGCACTAAAAAGAAATGAGCTGAAGAGACATGGAGGAACCTTACATGCATGTTATTATATTAAGTGAAAGAAGCCAATCTGAAAAGGTTACATACAGTATGAATCTAACTATGTGACATTGTGAAAAAGACAAAACTATACAGTCAAAAGATCAGTTGTTATGGTGGAGGGAGGGATGAAAAGCAGATCACATAGGATATTTAGAACAGTGAAACTATTGTATTTGATACTGTAATAGAATGTACAACACCAAGAGTGAACCCTAATGTAAACTACGCATTTGGGGTGATAATGATGTGTCAATGTAGGTTCATCAGTTACAACAAATGTGCCACTCTGGTGCAAGATGTTGATAGTGGGGAGACTGTGCATGTGTGGGGAAGAGAGTCTATGCAACCTCTATACTTTCTGCTCAGTTTTGCTGTCAGTCTGCTACTGCTTTAAAAACTAAAATCTGTTGTTTTTTTTAATTATTAAGGTACTCAGGTTAAAGCCGAGAAGCTTTAACATATTGCTTTCTTATGTTTAGTATCATAATTAGTTGCAGATATATATATATCATATTGAAATAGTGTCAATAATTGTTTCCCATTAGTCTATCACAGCATTTATAATTATGACAATCTTTTCTTTATATTCCTGTCTTCTAGAAAGGGAATATAATACATTGTTGAAAGTTACTTGTTTGTTTGTTTTCCACATAAATGACAATTCATATCACCATACTTTTCTTTTTATCTTCTTAACATCGTAAGTAATAATATAGCCCAGCTCAACCAAATTGTCTAAAAGAATTAGGAAGTTAAATTTTAAAGCAGGTCAGAATTTAGTTGCTGATCTTAAGAAAATATGTACACCTGCATCTTGTTGCCTTTGATATTCCTGAGATGGTGAAATCAAACCTAAGATTGCTTTAAGGTAGCCAAGCTGACTATTATGTCACTTTTTGTACTTGAAATGTTAATGATGCTAGCATAAAAGATGAGGCCCACATGCTGTCCTGAGTACTTTTGCAGCAAAAAGAGTGATATAGTGAGTCTTGATGGTACTATATAATAATCATTGTTCCAATAATTTATATTTAATCTTCAAAGAAGATCAAAATTCAAGGAAAAGAGATACTGAAGTTCAAGAAAAATAGATACTAAGATTCTGCAGTTAATTTTAAAGCTAATCTGGTCCAAAGATACTCTATTCCTTCAAGGAGTCTGGATAGAAGTGTATTACAATATGATTTGTTTCCTTCACAATCTTATGTATTTAATTTTATGTGATTAAAAATATTATTCTGAGGCCGGGCGAGGTGGCTCACGCCTGTAATCCTAGCTCTCTGGGAGGCCGAGGCGGGCGGATTGCTCAAGGTCAGGAGTTCAAAACCAGCCTGAGCAAGAGCGAGACCCCGTCTCTACTATAAATAGAAAGAAATTAATTGGCCAACTGATATATATATATATATAAAAAAAAAATTAGCCGGACATGGTGGCGCATGCCTGTAGTCCCAGCTACTCGGGAGGCTGAGGCAGAAGGATCGCTCGAGCCCAGGAGTGTGAGGTTGCTGTGAGCTAGGCTGACGCCACGGCACTCACTCTAGCCTAGGCAAGAAAGCGAGACTCTGTCTCAAAAAAAAAAAAAAAAAAAGCTAATAGTGTCTGTTTGGTGGTCCAGCACTGGTATTATCCACCACAGCTTGATGAAACTTGGTCAATCGATTACAGCAGATGTCTGTTGAGACCAATTGGACGAAATGATGAGGATGCTTGTGATTAAGCAGCTGAGATTCGTCAGTAGAAACAGGCCAATCCTCTTGCAAGACAACACTCAACCATATGTTGCACAAACAACGCTGCTCAAACTATAGAAGCTGGCTGTCTTCCACCGTAACTCTCTGTCTTCCACCATATTTACCAGACCTTGTGCCAACTGCCTACCGCTTTTCCCAGGCTTTGGAACACTTCTTGCAAGGAAAAATATTCAAATCTCAACAAGCTGTGGAAAATGCCATTCATAATTTCATTGTTACTCGCTCTCCAGGCTTTTTCATTACTGGCATAAACAAGCTACTGTGAAGATGGCATAACTGTGTCAGTAGTTTAGTCGCATACTTAATTGTACTGCTTCTTGTTTGAGATATAATAAACAACACTTTTGATTTGAAATTGGGCAATTCATATTTAATGACCTAATATCTCCCAAAGGTCCTATCTCCAAATACCGTCATATTGGAGATTAGATTCAACATATGAGTTTTGGGGAAACAAACAGTTCAGTCCATAGCAACAGTATACTTACCCTGTGCATTTAAACCATCTTATTAAGATTTTCTTTCATAGGATTTCAGAAGTTCTTAGCCTGAAAATTTCTTTCCAGCCTGAGAAGGTTAAAAACTAGGGATCAACAAAAGGGCACAATAGTAAATATTTTAAGCTACATGGTTTCTATCAGTACTACTCACCGTGCCATTGTACCATAAAAACAGCCATAGACAAAACAAAAACAATGAGAAAGCCTGTCTTCGTGTAAAACTATTTACAAAACAGAGGATGGGCCAGATTTGGCATGCAGGCCATAGTTTGATGACCCTTGAGTTAATATATTATAAGGTTAATGTATCCTCTTAAAGTATAATATGAAATATAGTATAAATGCTTTGGTTATATTTCCATTTTTAATTATTTATTTTAAATCTGTTCTTTAGCTTAACATGAATTATTTGACCCTGAGCCTCTGGACTGTTTTAATGTATACATTTGTCATAAGTTCTTACCAGCCAAAATATTTAATCAGTTATGAAGTATGGGTAAAAGGTAATTTGAGATATTTATTAATTACTATGTAAGGATAGGTATTAGTTGATACAGTAATGCATAAATTTTATACTTCTTTTATGGGGGAAATCTATCTTATTGTGTAGCACATTTTATTTTCATATCCAATTATGTGTTTTCTAATCTTTGTTTGAGCTTTTACTTTCCTTGCATTCTGAGTCTATCATTCCTTCTAACTAAACATTCTTTTCTCCTTTTACTCAATCTTTTTTCTTTCCCCTTAGACTGCAGACTACTTGTATAGGCACCTTACTTTTCATGACATAAAATTCAACTCATCAAACCTTAATCACAGTGGGTTATCAGAACTTATTAACATTAGTGTCACTACACTTGGTTACAACCCCCCCACACACACTGCTAAATTTGACTGGCCAAAAAAAAAAAAATCCTTACAGAATGGTTTGCTAAACTTTTTTGGGAAAACATCTTTCTCCACTTTGAGGACATGTGATAAAAGCAGGCAGTAGGATTTTGTATTTCACACTTCATTAACAATATGTTGTTGTTGTTTTTTGTTGTTGTTTTGAGGCAGAGTCTCACTCTGTTATCCCAGCTAGAGTACAGTAGTATTATCATAGCTAACTGCAACCTCAAACTCCTGGGCTCAAGCGATCCTCCTGCCTCGACCTCCCAAGTAGCTGGGACTACAGACATATTCCACAATGCCTGGCTTATTTTTCTATTTTTAGTAGAGATGGTGTCTCGCTCTTGCTCAGACTGCTCTCAAACTCCTGAACTCAACCAATCCTCCTACCTCGGCCTCCCAGAATGTTAGGCTTACATGCGTGAGCCACCATGCCTGGCCCATTAGCAATATTGTAAATTTACCTGTCATTGAAAGGCATGAGGGAGGAGTATGGGGTCTCTTTTTTAATTCATACACAATTGTTCCTTCTTCTATGACTTCTTCCTCATTGTTTGGCACTGATTCAGAAGCATTCATCTCCATCAAGTTGTCTTCTATTAATTCCTGTGGTGTGGTGCCTATTAAAGCCCTTGAATTTCTCCAAGATCCATATTTTGAAACTTTTCACTCTCCACCTTTTTTTACCATATCCACATCTTTTTCATGATTTCTTTGGTTGTCTCTGTCCTAAGTCCTGTGAAGTCATGCACAACATCTGGACAGTTTTCTTCAGCAGGAATTTATCATTTTAGTCTTAATTGCTTTCACAGCTTTTTCTATTACGATGCCATCTTCAATGGTGTAATCCTTCTAGACTTACATGATGTTCTCTCTATCAGGGTTCTCTTCTGTACATTGACAAACATTTCCATAGAGTACCATGTGTAATGAGCCTTAAAGGTCCTTGTGACCCTCTGGTCAAGAGGCTGAATTAGGGACCCCTCTGGTCAAGAGGCTAAATTAGAGGCATTGTGTTTGGGGCAGTTAGCCTACTTCAATGATTTCAGTGTTGAATTCGTGGGGTTCTGGGTGATCAGGGGTATTGTCCAATATCAGAAGCAGTCCCTTTCTTTATCAACTGTCATTTTAAGGGGGAAAAAAAACAGTCCCTTTTCGGAAAAGTACTTCCTGACTTTAGGAGCAAAGCATTGATGGAACCAGTACAAAAATTGGGTTCTCGTTGTCCAGGTCTTCTTGTTGTACATCCAAAAGACTGTGGCTGATGTTTATCTTTTCTCTTCAAGGCTTAGAGGTTAGCAGCTTTATAGATAAGAGAAATCCTTATCATAAATTCACTGCATTTGCACAAAATAGTAGAGTTAGCCTATCCATTCCTGCCTTAAATCTTGATGCTAGTTTCTCTTCCTTACTAATGTATGCCTTTTGTGGCATTGTTTTACGGAATAGGGCACTTTTGTCTGTATGAAAAATCTGCTCAGTGGGGCACAGAGGCACGTGCCTATTAGCCTACTTGGGAGGCTGAGGCAGGAGGATTGCCTGAGCTCAGGAGTTCAAGGCCACAGTGCACCATGATCACACCTGTGAAGCCTGTGAATAGCCATTGCACTCCAGTTTGGGCAACATAGCAAGACCCTATCTCTTAAAAAAAAATCTATTCAGACAGATATCCTTTCTCCTCAATGATTTTCTTAACAATGTCTGGGAACTTATCTGCTGCCTCTTGGTCAGCAGAAGCTGCTTCTCCTGTTATCTTGACATATTATAATCCAAACCTCTTTCTAAAATTATCAAACCATCCTTTGCCGGCATCAAATTCTCCAGCTTTAGATCCTTTACCTTCCTTTTGCTTTGTCATTTAATGACTTAACTTTTTTCAAGTTATATTAGAGTTGATGGTATGCCTTTCATATAGCATTCCTGCCCCACATGAAAGCTGCATTGTCCATACAAGATAAAAAGGTATTTTGCAAAATGTACAAGGTCTTCATCATGCCTGCTGGCATAGCTGTAGTGATGACTTTATGAATTTCATTTTCTTTTTTTATAATCATCCTTAATGCTGGATTCATTTCTTGAAATGGTAGACAACCACAGCTACAGACCTCAATCTACAGTGCATATCAAGCAATTCAACTTTTTCTTGTAATGTCCTGACTGTTGTCTGCTTCTTGGGAGCACTGCCAGCATCACTAGTGGCACTTCATATGGGACCCATGGTATTATTCAAGGTATACAGTATTGCATGCACCGATAATGAAAAATATGTGAGAACCAAGAGAGATCACTTTTTACTGTGATACACAATTTACTGGAGAGATGAACTGCTCACCCAGAGATGATTATCATCCTCGGACATTTTAAGCTGATACTTGCAACACTGTAGCTTGCCACCATAGCAACAAGAGGTGGCTATGAATTATGACAGTGGTACAATATGTGTACTACCGTTAATTTTATGCATTTATGATTTAATACTGCATCTTTACATTTGTTCACATTTTTCTCAACTGCGAATGGTGCCATATACTGTCTGTGTTTGTAAGTTTTGATAAATTTTAACTTTTTTTATAATAGATTTGTATATATATATAGTAGTAATAAATGATAAAATAGACTAGTATCTACATATATTTTGTGCATTCATCACATACCTAAATTTTCCTTAATTTTTTTGATATTTCTAAGCTACATGGTTCATCTTCATGTTTTTTCAAATTGTTTCAAATCTCTAAAAATGTTCCAATATATTTATTGAGAAAAATCTGTGTATGAGTAGACCTATGCAGTTCAAACCTGTGTTGTTTCAGGGTCAACTATATTAATTTCTCTCTCCACTGCCAGATTCTTTTACAAAGCTTTATTACAGCCTAATGGGATTACTGTATATTTATTTAAGACTTCTCCATCTTCAGTTTCCATCTTTTAGTCATGCATAGAATCTGAATTTAGTTTGTTTAAATCTGAAATTAGTTTTTTTCCCTCTTATTACCCTCATCAACTTTTATCTACATCCTTACCAATAAATATTACATTTTCTCTAGTTTTCCCATATTTATCAACCTAAATTATTCACATATGAATATAACAAAGCTAGCACTTCTCCCTGTTCTCTCTAGCATATTGAGCCTTTAACCAAGTAATTTCACATACATAAAACAGTTTGATTTCACGTCTTTATTTCTCCCGAGAGAACCAAAGTATATTGAGTTACAGCCAATAAGCTATGAGTAGTTGACTAGACATGAATGGCTGTATATTATTACAGTAGATTTTAGTCCTTCCACAGATACTTATTGAGCACCTACCTTGTGTTTGCCAGTATTCTAGACACTGAGAACATAGCAGTGAACAATATTAAGTGGTACTGGACAGTATTAAATGGAACAGGGAACTCCAAGCTAGACTATAGAGTTTGGTTTTAGTAAACTAGTTAAGTGTGAACTCCTAGAGCCATGTTGTCTCCAGTGTAGTACCCACTAGCCATATGAGGCTATTTAATTTCAATTTTAAACTAATTGAAATTCAATGAAATTAAAAATTTAGTTCCTCAATTGCAACTAGCCATATTTCAAGTGTTAAATAGCCACATGTGACTAATGGCCACTGTATTTGACAGTATAGATATAGAACATTTCCATCACTATAGAAAGTTTTCTTGGACAGCATTACTCTAGAGAGAGTACAATAGATAAGGAAAATTTTGAGCCTTGCCAAAATTAAAACTATGTGTAAGGATATAGTTTGGTCGCCTAAATTAGGAGCTGGCCTAGGCCCGAAGTGCCAAAATGGTAGTAGCAACTAGATTGTTTCTTGGACCCAAACTATTCTTAACCAAAAAAAAATAAAAAATAGGCCGGGCGCGGTGGCTCACGCCTGTAATCCTAGCTCTCTGGGAGGCCAAGCCGGGCGGATCGTTTGAGTTCAGGAGTTCGAAACCAACCTGAGCAAGAGCGAGACCCCGTCTCTACTATAAATAGAAAAATTAATTGGCCAACTAATATATATAGAAAAAATTAGCCGGGCATGGTGGCGCATGCCTGTAGTCCCAGCTATTCGGGAGGCTGAGGCAAGAGGATTGCTTGAGCCCAGGAGTTTGAGGTTGCTGTGAGCTAGGCTGATGCCACGGCACTCACTGTAGCCTGGGCAACAAAGCGAGACTCTGTCTCAAAAAAAAAAAAAATAAAATAAAAATAAAAAATAAAAAATAAAAAACCTCAGGATGACATAGGAGGTATATGGACTTATTTTGGATTATAGAGCATAGATGTACTTATATGCCTGTCCAACTGAAGGGTACATTTTGGGTTTTGGACAACTTTCTAAATAACCTCCTGCTAAACACTACTCCTCTTTTAAAAATAAGTTTTTGAGACCCATCTAATAGAAGGAAATGTTTTTTTGTGGGGTTTTTTTGTTTTTGTTTTTTTTTTTGAGACAGAGTCTCACTGTATTGCCCAGGCTAGAGTGAGTGCCGTGGCGTCAGCTTAGCTCACAGCAACCTCAAACTCCTGGGCTCAACTGATCCTACCGCCTCAGCCTCCCGAGTAGCTGGGACTACAGGCATGCGCCACCATACCCGGCTAATTTTTTCTACATATATATTACTTGGCCAATTAATTCTATTTTTAGTAGAGACGGGGTCTCGCTCTTGCTCAGGCTGCTTTTGAACTCCTGACCTCAAGCAATCCGCCCACCTCGGCCTCCCAGAGTGCTAGGATTACAGGCATGAGCCACCACGCCCAGCCTAATAGAAGGAAATGTTGTGACTTGTATTCTGTGCTGACCTTTTCCTCATTATTTTTTTTTTTTTTTTTTTTTTGAGACAGAGTCTCGCTTTGTTGTCCAGGCTAGAGTGAGTGCAGTGGCATCAGCCTAGCTCACAGCAACCTCAAACTCCTGGGCTCGAGCGATCCTTCTGCCTCAGCCTCCCGAGTAGCTGGGACTACAGGCATGAGCCACCATGCCCGGCTAATTTTATATATATATATATATATCAGTTGGCCAATTAATTTCTTTCTATTTATAGTAGAGACGGGGTCTCGCTCTTGCTCAGGCTGGTTTTGAACTCCTGACCTTGAGCAATCCGCCCGCCTTGGCCTCCCAAGAGCTAGGATTACAGGCGTGAGCCACCGCGCTCGGCCTTCCTCATTATTTATATACTCAACATTCATCCTGTGACACTAGAGATTGTTGAATACAGACTGTAAGCTCTCAGAGAGCAGGGAGCCCAAGTCTTTCCTGAGTTCTGGGCCCCTCCTAATTACTAGCTTCTCACTTCTTAACACTCTAATGTAATTAGTACCACACATTCTGGGAGTATTTAGTGTTGATTGATGGTCTACACTCATCTACTCTAACTTTATCTATATTTTCTCTTTACTTAACAGACAGTGTGGAGCATTCATTATTAAGACACTTGGGCAGCTCTAGTCCAACTCAACTGATTCCTTGTCCAATGATCCTCGTGTGGCTGAGATCCAGCTTCAACAAACCGGCTAGAAGCTGCCCGTTGTGAAACTTAGGGTTAGTTAATACCTCACCATACTTATTTATTCCACTATAAGCTGTCTAAATTTGATGAAATTTGCTTTTTCAGCTGTTCTACAAAAGTATTTAGATAGATGTGGCATGTTGGGATTTTTATGTGTTAATCTAACTTTTTTACAACATGTTTTATCCATTCCATAAATAATAACCAATTGGGAATAGTGAGGTGTCTTTCATTTTCTCTGTTTGTGTTATATTTTTTCTTCTCAGAGTATTAGATGTTATGTCTCATTCTTTGATATTTATTTTAATATTTAGGATAAGAATCATTTCTAATTCTAATAGAATTTTTAGTACTTTCATACTTTTAAAACATATATTATTTAATTTTATTGATTTAGTTCTATTATTTTGCTATTTTGTCATGTAATATGCTTTTGTATAATTTTTTATTTATTTGTTACTACTATTCCTTATTTAATTTTGCTTCTGCCATGGTTTTCAGAATTTGAATGGTACTTATACTCCCTTTTTTATAGCATTTTCCAAATATTAGAATACCATCAGTATGATTGGTATGTGATTAATTTGACTATATTAAAATTTTTTTCTAATCTTTGAGATAATATTGCAACCCTCCTATAGCATAATTCATTTGTTACCAAATTTTATAAAATATGAATCCACCTAGAGAATTTTGATAAAAGAAGGTTCACCTCTGACATGATCCCATAACATTGACCGACATTCCACTGTATTAGTGTTCTTTGAACGTTTTAATCTTTAAACCTTTTCTTCTTATATGCTACCAGTATATTCAATTATATGTGTGATTAATTTTTTAAAAGACAATTAATTGCCCTCATAAAATGCAAAACTATTTCTTATACCAAAGGAAAACTTCAGATTCTGACTCTAAAGCCAATTTTTACTATAAAATTTGGAAATGGCAGGAAAGTCATTGTTCAAACGTTACAGAACAAATCATAAGGGTTTTTAATCTCTAAAATTTCTGTAGTAGTACAAGAAATATTCCTCTTTACATTCATTTGCAGTTCTTTCACTGACTTCCTAATTTTAGAAGAGGGGAAGAAGCCATAAAAACTGGCATTACTCTAATAAATCTATCCCTTCCCTTTCCTATTCCAACCCCAAATGTATTCCACACTCAGCAGCAGCAGAAATAATAGGATATAGACACCAAAGTTTTTCCTGGTGATTCAAATAGGATGTTTTCTCTTGAAACCATAATGAATATATTTGCCAGGCAGATGGTTTCATGAGAACAGTAGGACCCAAAAATGTTTACTAGCATACAAGGATCTCATGTACATTAATTATTCTCAGTTTTAGAAATGTAAATAGACTTAAGTCCCACAATGAAATTTCAAAAGTTTTTGTTCTGTAAGTAAAAAATTATTAACCACTGATGTCAGAGATCTTTTAATAGCAGTATCCTTGAAAACTGAAAAGTTAATGGTTTCATTTTCAAAATGTTAAACAAGATGCTAAACAAATCCTGGACTGTTAATAAAAATTAATGATGTATTACTGGATAAGGAATTTTGATAATAATTGATACCCAAGTGTGTTTCTTCCACAGAGCTATATAGATCATATGCATATACACATATATAATATGTATACATACATATATACATTATTTATATACACAAATATATTTCATACATATATACTTTCTTAGAACTTAGCTTTATTTTGAGAAGCTAATAAAAACTTTGGAGTTTACTGACAATCTGAATATATGGAGGAAGGATATCATCCAACCTTCTTCATGGCCTAACCTGAGAGCCCAAACATGTTACTTTTAAAAACAGACAGACTGAGAAGATAAAAATTCTCCTTATTTATACTAAGTGAAGCCCGTTTTATTTTTTTCTATTTTGTAGCATACCCTCAATAGATAATTGTGGAAAGTAAGGTTTTACTCACTTAGGACCCATTTTGAAAGGCCAGTCTGAAGAAATTATCTGAAATCCACTCTGTAAGTAAAATGGCTAATACAGATACTAGTACATGTACCAAAATCACAAGGCAATCACTTTGCAACCTGTTTTCCAAAATCTCTAATACAATCATAGATAGAAAGATGGTAACATTTCCAAAGATAAAGGATCTTGGAAAATTAAGACTTCTTCTGTCAGCAGATTTCTGAAGGATGGCTTGGAAAGAGGTATGATTTAGTTTATAACAGATTGCTTTATAAATTTCTACCAACAAGAGCAGTACAATATTTTTAGACAAATTATACATGATAATTCCCATTTGTAGGACTGGATTTATGCTATACTTAACTACAAAATAATGAATTGGGGTCATACACAAAAATTCTTTTTATCTTTCCTAGAAATTGTGCTTGAATAGTATTAAAATACAGACTTCAGTTGCATCCAATCCAACTTTGATATTATGCTTCATCTTGCTCTACTGTTATTATATAATAAATCACTGGTCCCGAGACCTAAACTTTTTTATTTAAGGTCATCCAGCGAGGACCAGAAAACCTGCTAGACAAATTCTAAAAGATCTGTAACACTAAACCTATACTTTGGCTAAAGTTTATTCTGAAATCTCCGTAGGCTTAAAAGGGGCAAAGGGCAAAATTTTACCCAAAAGATGAATATAAGTAATACTCATAATTGGTGCTGTTTCTTTCAACTCTATTCAGTGTTTTAATCCCTGTGCATAAATTCCCAAAAATATGGCATTTGCTTTTGTCCTTTTGTGTTGAATATACCACTCTCTGATTAGCAGCTATAACAGCTGCCACTTGTTGGACCTGCTATGTGTTTCTGTCTCTTTGCTTTTATGTATTGCATAAATTCGCTAATACTTTTTGCATTCTGCTGCTTCTCTTCAGAAATGAGTGCCATTCAAGAAACTTATTTTATTCCATATTGTCATTTTTTTTAATTTGTCCTTTCTATGTGACATAATCCTTCAGTTTTCCATATACTAGTTTCATGGTTATCTTGATGTTACCTATTTTCTGACCTGTTAGGATCCACAGATATAAAATAGCAGGCATAAATTTCAAACTAGTGAACTAACCAAGTAAGGATTTCTAGTTTTATCATTCTTTTTAGACATGCTGCTTTAAAATAGCATCAGGCTTAGCAATGTAATGCCAAGCCTGATTACGATTAAGTGAAAATACACAGTAACAGGCCAAATAGTTAAGACATTTTATTTAAGGTAGTGATACCATATTGACATCTGATTTATTTTTAAAACGTGTGACCTATAAATTTTCCATTTATTGATTTGTGAGTTTTCATTTGATAATGTATTTTTTCAGTTAATAGAA
This sequence comes from Microcebus murinus, assembly GCF_040939455.1. Classification (NCBI taxonomy): domain Eukaryota; kingdom Metazoa; phylum Chordata; class Mammalia; order Primates; family Cheirogaleidae; genus Microcebus; species Microcebus murinus. The sequence goes on along the minus strand of NC_134111.1, from coordinate 71,450,723 downwards.
GCCAATACTTGATTATTTAGTAATATTTTGTGATAATTTTCTCAGTGAAGCTAGAATGTTAACCTGATTTTTGCATTTCTATCAAGAAGTGTACTCACAGAGTAATTGTCATTTAGTATTTCTCTAAATGAAATATGGGTCATAAACATCTCCTTGGTACACTTCCTCCCTTTGGAAAACAGGGATGTGAGAAGCAGCCTCTCTACACTTGGCAACTAAAGCCCTTCCTTTCCTCCCCTGCTAAGAGTCTTTTCCTTACTTCAGGAGATGAACAATAATTGGTTACTTATCAGAGAAAATTTGGGGGACCATAGATCCTCTCACATCTTTGGGATATATCTATAGGATTCTGGTTTGTCCTTAGGCCTAAAGAGAGAATGTCTAATCAGAAAGTTCTTCGGTTAGACTCTTTCTTGTTTCTTTTCCATTTCTTCCTTCATGAGATAGTGAAAATAAAACCCATCTGTAAGAGTTTTTCTTTCCTGGGAAAAACAACAGTTTTAGGGAGTTGGTAGTTTTTGTGTTGTTATTTTATTTTATAACGAAAATCAAGTTTCTTACCTGAGATATAAAGTCTTCAAACTAACTGCCCCAAACTTCTTGGCAGTTATTTTCTTGCATTACCACTGACAAGTTTTGTGGCATTCTCTCTAGATCCTTGTCTTTGATTGATTTTATTGCTTAAAAAAGCAGTTTTCCCCTTGGAAAATTCCAAACTAGAAAGCAAACTATATTCTTCCTATCCTATGAACTCCCTAAGCTTACTAGTTGTCCTCTTTCAATCTGGGAAGAATTTTCTGTCTACTCACTTGAATATCCCCTTTCTAACTTGTTCTCCAAATGCCATATCCTTGTTTAGATCAATTTAAAAAACTGTGCTGACAATGAGAAAGGCCTCTCTTTATATTCACTTTTCCCTCTTCTGCCCACTAGCATTCTGAAGGACCTCTGTTTTCTATTTTGAATAGAATTTTTCCAAATTTTTGTAGACCCTGAGTATTTTCTTATCTACCCAATTCAATTAACCTTCTTGACTAAAAATGATAGGGCTTAAGGATATTATTACATAGATGTCATTTATGTACTGTCATCTCTGCTTACATTTTCAAATAAAACTCTAAGATTAAAGAAATGCAATTAAGAATACTTAATTTTCTAAGAGCTTTGCCCAATTCCTACCAAATTACAAATGACTATTACTAAATAATGGTTTTTAAATCCAAAGGACATTTCCACACACAAAAAAAATCTATATTGTGCTAAATATATAATGTAATAATGCTAACTGGAATTCTAGATTTGGAAAATAAAAGCAGGAGAGATAAAAGTATCTGTCCCAGCTACTACTTCCTTAAGAATAGGATTAAAGAGAATACCTGTTAACCCAAAAGATTTAATCCAGTTTGGTAGAATTTCCAATAGTATACTATAGCACAAAAAAAATTCAAGCAATATGGGGGAAAAGGTTTTATGTTAAGGAATCCAGCTTTATGTAGCTACTTCACACTTAAGAATGTCATTCTTAGTTTTCTTTCCTACTTCCATTTCTGAACCCCTTGGAACTTTTAAAGCTCCAACTTTTTCACAGTGATTCCTAATAATTAACAGAGTAAGCATTTTGGAGAGAGAACCAGGATAGCTTTTGGCTGAACATGGAGTTACCCCTTTGTGGCCACAAAACTGAGTAGCTTGAGACCAGGGCATTGAATGTCTGCAAGTCAGGGAGGCAAGCTGATGCATTTCTGTTTAGTCTCAGTGCAGGGCGAAATGCCATCATTAATTCATTACCCAGCTGCCTGTCAAATAAATTGGTAATTACAACATACACTGCAGAAACTTCAAATTCAGTAAATAGCATGCTAGCATCTCTGAGTTGTTGAAGATGTAAAGGGGAAAATTAAGCAACACATATATCTATTCTTTATTTCAGAAAAGCTATCCTCTTTCCTTAAAGAATTTCATAGGTATAATCCTAGATAATAATGAAATACTCACATTTTGTACTACACTTTAGCAGATTTGTGAAGGCTGAGTCTATCATGATCTGTGAGTTATCTCAGTAAAGTATCTTCTCCGTCAGATGGGACTTGTGGTATTTACAGTAATAGTAATTTTATTTTCACTTATGAAGCATTTGAAATAAAAATGTTTCTAATTTCAGATGCTCTTTGGGATACAGTTACTTGTATCATCATTCATTCTGTTTTTTTAAAATCTAATTGAATATAATGTGGATCATCTGAAACTTGAGACTTTGTGATAATCCATAAGTAAAATCCTTTTATAGAAATGTCTTGGTTCATTTCTCACTTTTATGGCAAAAAGAAAAAAAAAAAAAGAAATGTCTTGGTAATTACAGCTTTCTTTTATATAATTACATATACATACACATCTGGATGTATGTGTATATATATATAAAAAAACAGGATAACACAGATAATATATATTAGAACGTACATCATTGCACTATTACTTACTAACAAGCAGTGTGACACTAATTCTAGGTATCTGGCCTGGGAATCTGAGACTGATGACAGGTTCTAATTTTTTAACAAGTGAGTTTTTGTATCTTTATCTAACAGATATGATTCCATTCCTTTGTGGAAGGTATCAAGCAAGCAACTGATAAATCCTCACATGTAATTAACAGATCAAAAGTCTTGTGGACCTATTTCTACTTGGGGTAAACTGACCAACATCTGATTTGTGAGAAATATAAAATTCTGAATTCCTTGTTAAGATATAGCTCTTCCTGCATCAAATGTTCACTGCTTTTCTACAGAACTGGAGTAGATATAATTTCTGTCTGTATTGGTGGTATTTAAAGCATTATCTATTTAAATTCTTCCCCCCATTCCTCAGGAAATAAATAACTTTGTTACCTTAGTAACTATATTAAAAATAGCAATGGAGAATTCAGGAAATCTTATGTCACATCCAGGAAATACAGGCTCCTTTGTTAGCCCCAGTGTACCATGTGAATATTATCATTGTCTAGGTATGCAATGATATGAAAAAAGGCTGGAAAACTGAAGAAAGGATGATGTGTTTGGTTTTTGGACAGGATTTTTGGAAGTTAAAAACTTAAAGATTCAAACTTTGATTTGAGATGTAAACCTAACACTATACACTCATGTAATTTATTCACTTGCTGCTTGAAAATTACTTTCTAAATCATTGTCATCTTTGTTTAAAGTTCGCATACCCATTACAGAGAATTCAACTTCCCTAATTTTCTTCTAAATGGTGAATTGTTTGGAGAAATATCCAAAATTCATTCTAACAGTCATTTCTTCATATATAAACCATCCAGTTGGTCTTTCTTTATCAAACATCCTTCAAGCCAAACAACTTCATACACTCCTAATGTCAAGGTAATACGGTTTTACTAACATGATTCAATCTCAGGTCATGCAGTTTCTAAAGAATTGTTAATACAATTTGTTCTATTATAGTAAGACAGACTTGTAATTATAATCTGTCTGAATAGGGTTATGTATAACATAACTCCATCTTTTCTCAGAAATAATCACATTCCTAGAGATTTGCCAAGTCTCAATGTGATTATTATTAGCTTAACCTTCTCTGAAAGATCATTATATGGACTCAGAATTAGGAGTCCTTGTTCTCCAGCACATATTTTCTCTTGAATCTCATTCCCATCTTCATTCATGAGTAGCAGATTTGATTTGATTTTTATTATCTTTATAGAAATCAACCTATTTGTCTATAGACAAGGTCCTCTGATGTTTTATCAGTCATATGAAATTCGGCTTTCACTTCTGTTCCTTGTGGTAGGTAATCAAACAGTTCTTGATTTTGCTGATCTCTGCTCCAACTTCTTGTTATATGGGTAATCATCTGTTTATCATCCAAATACAGATACTGAGAGTGAAAGGGGGCACCAAAAATAATTAAAATTATACAATTTTTGAAATGTGTTTATTGATCAACAAAGTTTTCCATATTAATAAGCCTATAAAATCATCTATTCAAAAACTACTTTTCAGCCAGGGCGCAGTGGCTCACGCCTGTAATCCTAGCACTCTGGGAGGCCAAGGCAGGAGGATCACTCAAGGTTAGGAGTTTGAAACCAGCATGAGCAAGAGTGAGACCCCGTCTCTACTAAAAATAGAAAGAAATTAATTGGCCAACTAAAAATATATAGAAAAAATTAGCTGAGCATGGTGGCACATGCCTGTAGTCCCAGCTACTTGGAGGCTGAGGCAGGAAGATTGCTTGAGCCCAAGAGTTTGAGGTTGCTGTGAGCTGGGCTGACACCACAGCACTCTACCCGGGCAACAAAGTGAGACTTTATCTCAAAAAAAAAACAAAAAAACTACTTTTCAAAACTAAAATTCTAATACTACAACAAGCATAAACCTAGACTGTCCCAGGGAAATTGAAATGTAACTAACCCTATTAATAAGTTATAAAATAAACGTAACATTAAACTGGAATCAAAAAATGTAGTCTAAAAAGAGATTAAGCCATAAGTGCTAGGTCTAGACTTCTCTATTACTTTAACCCTTGAAGCTTTTATGGTTTCCAGGTTAACCATTGATACAGCTATATAAACAGATTGGATTATGTTTAGATATAAGCCTGTTTCCCTATGTTATAAACATGAAATAGGAATCATATAACTTAAGGACTCATATGAATCCCAGAGATCCTATTATCCCTTATTTTGTACATGAAAAAGCAAGAGTCTATAACTGTGGAATAGTCTTAAGATACTAATTAGTCTTAAAATCTTGGTAATTTAACCTGTGTTAACTGTTTTACAGAAAAGCTTTGGTTAAATCATTGACAGTTGTTTAAAGTCCTTGTAAAAATTGTATTAATTTTGTGTTGATGATGTGCTATAAAATCATGCTTAAAATGCCAACTTTGCCTACTATATTATTTCGAGGCAAGAGTAATACCTTATATTTATATAGCAACTTAAAATTTATAAGCATTTCACATGTATTATCTCATTTTTATCCACTCAATATTTTTGTGAGATAATCAGGCAGTTTGTAATAAAAGAAATGAGGCTTAGAATAAGGTTAAGACAGTTACCCCAAATGACACTACTGTCAAGTGGTAGAACTCAGAACTTTTACTTACTATTATAATAAATGGTCACCTATAAGGAGGCAAATGATTTCTGTGGAGGGGAAGGGGAAAAGTGAGGCAAAAGGGAAGATCCTTAAAGAACACAGTACTTTTCAGAAATAATTTTTGTCCCATCCAAGAGTCACTGATCATCTTTCATTGAATCACTAAAATTCGATCCAACTCAAATTAAATCTCTAATTTCTTAAGCAGCTGAGGATCTGAAAGTATTTCAGTTCTGAAAAAAACAAATTGTGATAAACATGAAACTGTTTAATCATGCGTTTATCAAGTAACCTAAGTATGAACCAGTTTCCTAGCCAAATAGTACAATTACACTAGAATTTAATTTTTTAGATTAAAATATTATTTAAGATTGTTCATTGAAAATGTTCTTTAAAAGTATTGTGCAGGTCAGTATTCTGGGAAATATAAGAAGGAACAAAAGTGAGAAGAAAGGGCTCCCAAGGTTTTGAAAGCAGAAAGCCCACCAACAAAAACAAATATTTTTCTTCTTTCTTCCTTTTCATTATTCTTGCTAATAGCTACAAAGTAAGCATTTATCAGTCTTTGTATAGACCCTATGTAGTATTTGCTATTTGTGGGAAGAGTTATTGTAGTGTCGTTTTCTTTTTTATATCCTAGTGACAGGTACCAGACTAGTGCCACTTTTTATACTGATAAAATTTGATACGGTTCTAAGATAAATGAATCATTATCATAATTGTCCACTGAAGTCTCCTTAACTCAAAAATTGTAACAGTGCCTAAAGCTGAATGTAGGCTGATGTCACTGGAGTGAATTTTCTCACAATACTGATTTTGATAAGCTATCTTTAATTTATTATTACAGTGCTTCATAAATGTGTTACATTTCTGGATGGAATGCTATTTTGTAACTTCACAAAGTATCTTGAAGTGATATGAATAAACTGTCTGCTTAATTGCACAATTTAAAACATCTTGAACCCTAGAAGAACCTGGGTCTGATATGCCATAAAAAATTACCCATTGTTTTTATGACTTTCTCCTGATAGTCACCTTTTCTAGCAAGTGGCAAATTGTTTCATTGTTGATAGACAATGCTCAAAGTCTTCATAGGTCAAATCATGGAAATTACAACTGTTTGTAATCAAACATACCTCACTAGAGAAATTTTGCCTTTCATCAAATGAACGTTAGTTCATTTCCCTTAACCATGTATCAGTTGCTAGTTAAGTTTTTGGAAGAATTATTAAAACACTTAGTATTAAATTTCTGTTGTTCGATGCAGGCTGGGCAGTTGATTTGGCCTAAGTACTACTTCAAAAGTTTTATTCAGCTTTATGAGATAAACCTCACCTCCTTGATGCTTACATTCTTCTTGAATCATAATATTCAAACTCAAATCATTTACAGTAGGTAGAGCAAATGAAATTTTTAGGTAAAAGGATTTGGTTATACCTTGATGCTCTGAAGTAGGCATTTAGTCATTATATTAATAGATGCCTTAGCTGAAATTTCCTATTCTGAGTGTCTTGAGCAAAGCAGTATCTCCAGTATCCTTATATTCAGCAGTGGATCAAATAAAATTCATTTGTTGTAATACAGAGTCTATTCATTTGGATATTTTACTTAACAGGATAAAATATTAACATTGAATAGTATATTAATAATTTTCTCTGGATAGTTCCTTTGTCACCTGCAGGATATGACTCTAATTTTGTATATCATAAGTACATAAAGCTTTTAAACAAAGCTTTACCAAAGTTCATGGATGACACAAAGGAAGCATAACCTGATAATTTAGAAATACCACTGGATATGGCTTTTCTTAGCTCCCTTGAAATGAGTCTCTTTTTATAGGATGCCTCCCTGTCCAGCAGTAAATTTATAAGGTAACCTACTCTTTCTAGTGGGAAGGAATTTCATAAAGCACACCTTTTCTCCACAGAATCCAGGCCCAGTTAATCTTATTTTTTAAAATCTTTCCCTTAAGTAATTATAGAGCCATTTAAAATGCATTAAAACCCTAATTTTCTTTAAATCTCTTAATAGGAACCAAGGTTACATTCTGTGAGAAGAAGCTTTTCTCAACCTTCATCTGTAGGTTTGAAACCTCGATATTCTCGAAGTCCACACTTTCATCCTAGAAAAGATTTCAGAGCAGAGGATTCAATTCTTACTCCACCTTCCTCTACTGATTCTGTTAAGTAGAATCTTGGATAACTATTTTGTCCAATAATAGAAAACAACTATCCTCATACGTGGTCTAATAACAAGAGGGTTTGGATGTGCTTAAGTTTAAATGTTTTTGCTTTCTTAAGGGAATTAAAGAAATCTTAAATAGCCAGAAGAACATTGGAAGTACAGGATAAAATCATGGTTTCCTTTATTAATTCACACACTAAAGTAATGTAGACTTACAATCTGTAACAAATAGAACAAAAAGTCATATCTATAAGTCATATCTATAAGGTATTTGTTAATACCTTTTATCAAGATATTTAACTTTATCAGTTTGAAAAATTTGGTCATCATCTGGCTATCTTATCAACATGATAATCTCATATATAACCAAAACATATGTAACCAAAAACATCTTTGGTGGTTGGATTTTTTCAGTTTTATTCCAGATGTTTCATATTTATAGACATAGCCATGGCATATACAGAATATGTGAAGCAATAGGCCATTTGTTGTAATATGGTATAGAAAAAAAAAAAAAAAACTAGCTTGTTGGGGAGATATGTAAAGTAGATTCGAGTTTCCACATTATTTTGGTTTTACTGTATTTAGATTTGTGTGTATTTTATCTCCTTTAAATGTTTTTGATAAAACATTTCAAACTCTAGGTTTGTCTTAGAAATTCTGGCAGATACTAATAGCTATAAAATGTAATCTGTATATATTAATATCAAGAAATCTGTCAGATTATGACCATTTACTTTATACCAATTATTATGGCCAAAGTTGACACTATTCTTAAATATATTTAATGACTAGATCCATATCTATTTCCCGGCCCTATTTTGTCATTCATACACGAAGTATACACTGCATTTAGTATGTCAGATTTGATACATATTTTTTTCTTTAACACAGTGACACTATCAATATTCCTTATCTTTCACTCAAGTCTTAGTCTGTGACGTTTCTAGGTTTCTAAAACATTAACCTTAACTGAATAAAATTTATTCATATTTCATTTTTAATAAAAAGAAGCTATGATTACCTGCTCTTACAGAATTGGAGAAGTTTTTTACAAATAAAAATTGCCACACCAACTAGAACTTTTTAAAATTTAAAAATAGCTAAACTAACTTCTTTAAATGCTTCCTGTTTAATATATATCCTAACTTTCTTCAGTAAAGACATAATATTCCTTTTATAGAAGATTAGATTAATAATAAAATAAATATAAGCTAAATAAGCAATATTTACATTGACTACATTGACGGTTACTCTTAGCATTTCATGAAATTTGACTACACAACACTAGAAAATACTAGGATTTCCCTATGTTAATAGGGAATAGCTTCATGCCCACTCCAAGAACTAAAGCTGGTTTTGCACTGCTATCAGGCAAGAATAAGAATTATACATAAAAACATTCTTATTAGAATAAGCCAATAACTTCAAATAATTTTTATCCTGTCTCATAAAAGATAACGAACTATCCATTGATGTATATCATCCTAATGTTTCTGAGCTAAAATATTTAATAGGTTGAGGAATAAAATATAATAGCATAGTTATATTAAAGAATATTCTGGCACATCCTAAGGCTACTCCATCTATTTAATAATTTGCTACAATTATTTTGAAAGTAACATGCTGTGTGCTATGGCCCAGTATAGTGTTGCTAGAGCCCTAGTCAAATTATCATGAAATAATTTCCTAATACTCAGCTTGTCTGGTGTTTTTAGCATACATTTTAATCCTGTATTTATTATTCAGGCTTATTCAGTGTGTATCAAAGCATTTTTGTTCTAAAACTTTTGTAAATTTTAAGAGTCTGAGAGAAACTGTATTTTGCTTCAAAAAAGATTGACACTGAAGTGTTTTTCTTAGCTAACTTATTTTAGACAAATTATATTCTTTACTAAAATGTCTTGATGTACTTCTACATTACTTTCATTCAATTTTATAAAGATTATATATTACCTTCTTTGTACAGAAGAGCAGAGGTGGTATGAAAATTTATTAATATACCCCCCTAAAAAAACTTATTTTGCTCAAATTGTGATGTGTTGCTCTTATTTTACAATGTAACATATCCATGATAGCAAAAACAGCTTTAATAACTATAAAAGATCAGTGTTTTAGCTTTTAGTTATCAAAGTCCTTTTTATAAGTCATGATATAAAAATGAACAAAGATAGACTAAACTCTCATATTTAGCCTCATATAATTCTGAAACAACCAATATAGTATAAACAAGAAATGTTTAATTAATATAAAAAGTATTGCCTAAAAAAATGTATCTTTTTCCCCTTTGGTGTTTTGGAGAAAAAAATCTCAAAGATAATAATTTTTAAGTATTAATTAACAATTTCTGATGACTTCAATACAATGTGTTTTCCTGCTAATCATATTCAAGACCAAATTGCTTTTAACATGTCTAACTTTGGTTAGCAAGCTACCCAATATCCACTTATATAACATATTTTTAGCAAAATGTAAAAGAAATTTCCTAAAATCCTTATTAGTATTACCTATTATGCAAAATATTTTTAAAAGATACTAATACATGTAAATTTTTCCTGTCCTAAATAGGTACCCAAATAGACTAGTAAAGTTAACATTAGCATTATTTTAAGGTTATTTCCAATTGTTTGTAAGAATAGCTTTCAATTAAAATAACACATTTAATATCCTAATGTTGTCAGGGCCAAAGGAAAAATGAAAATAAGTTCAGCAACAATCCTGTGTTTACCAAGTAGATTTTTATGCCTATGCCCTAGCCATGTGTCTATCTTTAGAGAATTTGTTTAAAATCTTGAGTTCAGACTTGCCTACTTTCACATATTGAATATTTAAACATCTACCTTAAAAGAGTTACCAATGATGAATTTTGATAACTTGGTTTAACTTGGCTAGTCCCCTTCTCACTACTTTAAATGTTAAGCAGTAAGATTTCACTATTTTTCATGTTTTTCTGAGATCACGTTCATTTCCTAATTTTTATACTTAGCTACACAGTTATACATTAATATTGGTTTTTATGCCCCAAAGCTGACAGCTCACTTTTTGATAGTCTCCATAGATTATGAAAAAAGAATGAAGTGCTATATAGTCTCCTCAGACAAGAACTAATCTTATAACATCAGTTACATCCAAAAATGTTTTATGTAAAATTTGTTATAAATTAACCACCTTCAAGAGGCTGATTTTCATGTAAACATTTAAAGAAACTTCCTACTTTGAGGATTAACTAATCATTATTTTTTGATATTAAGTCAGACAATGTCATAATGAATGTTTAAAATATTTCCTTTACGTCCAAGCAAAAAATAATCCTTTCAGCTCTTAAAATAGCATGAAAATCCAACCATCAGCATTCATGAAATGAACCATACATATTTCAGTAACTTATGTTAGTACTTATTCTATAATGCTAAAATAGGCTTCTTACACATTGTACCTCGATTTATTTAATTATATTCCAGTGAGGAGTTTAAAATCAAACAGAACTCAATACTAAGTTTTGTTTTTATATAAAATATAGGGAATTTCTATAAAATAAGTTTTATAGAAATTTAAATATAAAAAGTTTGAAGATTCTTTATGAAAGCCTTTATAAATTCCTTTAATAAGTGATTTCTAAAGGTAAACTAAAATATGCTTACTATATAGGACATTTTTAATGATCAGTCTGATTCTATCGACAAGTCATAATCTGCTGTAAAAAAAAAACTGGGAAAAAAAACTGAAAAAGCACCTATCATGCCTTGCTAACCTTGGGACTGTATTGCCTACATTAAGAGAATCCTGAAGAATTTAAAACATAGAATAAAAATATAGGTATATAATATCGCTTTCCAAGTTAGCAAGGATTTTAATATCTTTTTATATATTTTTTTAAAATACACTTTAGATGATAGCTAAGAGACTTGGCTTTTGTCATACTTCTTCAAGGTGTAGCCCATGTCCAACAAAATAGCTACATTTCAGAAAAAAATGCAAAATATAGCACTGAGTATTCTTTATGCAATTCATAATAAAGTCTCTTAGTTTTGGGAGGTAAGAGCATGTCTTGACTGTGATATGAGGTATAATTTACCACGAATTATCCAATATGTGGCATTTTAAAATGCTAACAGGGTGGTATTTGCTTTGGTAATAACTGCAGTCAAGAATATTTAATCTGGTTTCTGCAGGCTTGTTAGGAAAGATGTCATACAAATACATTAATAAATGTTAAATAAATTTATAGAACTTAAATTGTTAGTAAATAGATGAGTCTTAATAAGTTCATTTGTATTAAAACTGTATGTATGAAAAAGTTTCAGTGTTTGTGGCCTCTAATAAAATTCTCTGGCTTTGTTACTATAGTAGTTAATTCAAATAAAACTTTTCAATATTGATATGTTTTCATGTTTAGAGATAAATGTGTATTTAAACTATTAGTAAAATGTCATTTTAAAATATATAGATTCATGAATTTATGACAACATACTTTCATTTAGAGTACTGTTAGATTCTAGAATTTGGAACACCATTCTGAAAATAAAAAACAGAATAACCTTAAGGAAAAAGAAAAATAGGGTCTATAAAGTTATTAAAAATTTTACCAATCTACACTACCACACATAAGCAGGTTTAGGATATAAAAGAAATTACTGAAAATAATAGTAAAGTATACAATATGTCAAGATAAAGTAAGTATGTTTTTCTAAATTTCTATTTTGGTACTCATCTGTTTCATAATCTAGCTATCAAGAAACCAATTCCTCATCTTGAAACACTAGTTGATGTATTACAATTAAAGGTTCTTATTTGGACTTTACATCTTCAGGTGTTTGGATATAATTATACTACTTCCTCTTTCCCACAATACTTAAAACAATGCCCTCAGTATACATTCATTGATTGTGGTGTTCCTACTAAAGGTGCTGCTGAGGCTCTGGCATCAAGACAAGTTTGAGCCTAGGCTCTGTTTTATAAGCTGTATAAACCCTAGCCAAGTTGCTTAATCTCTCTCTGTGCCTCAGTTTCTCATCAGTGAAACAGAATAATACCTCATAGGGCTGATGGAAAAAATGAGAGAACACAAATAAGGAATAGAGAAATGTTGGTTTTCTCCCTTTAATTTCACTTATTACTGAACTAAAAATTAGAAAATTTGACAAAATTATAGCCATGGATTCTTCCCTTTTTTAACCCATTGAAAGGATTTCCTGAGCAGTTGACAATTGTATTCAGAAAGCACATTATTATTTTCACAGAAGTATACATGGAAAAAGACAGTTTTAGAGTCACAAAACCTTGCCTACTATAAATTTTTTTCTACACTTAGAGTGATGATTCACTTGGCAATAAGCATTAAAGACTGAAATCCTAACGTCTAGGATGAGTTGTTATTTTTTACTTTCTCAATGCACGGTTTCTCTCAACTCATGAGTAATGGTTTCATTTTCTTTTCACAGACTTGAACATTTCTTATTTTCAATTTTAGCTTTTTAAATTTTGAGGCTATTAGATCATACAAATTCATAGCTGTTATAACTTGTCAGTATACTATTCCTTTTATATTAAGTCCCACTTTATCTTTAGTAATGGTTTTCCCCTCAGTAAAGATTGTCTAATATTAATATTGCTGTATCAGCTTTCTTTTGGTCAATATATGCCTAGTATTTCTTTCTTCTTATGTCTTCTTTCTGCTATGTTTATATCTCTTTTAACTACATATCTATCTAGCTTTTTAAACTTAATCTTGAACATTGTTGTCTTTTGACAGAAGGTTCATCACACAAAATTTTACTGATATATTTGTATTTACATCTGCCATCTTACTGTGGGGGTTTTCTTTTTACCATATTTTTCCTTTTTATTTGCCCTTTTTTTCTCCTTTGTGTCTTCAGTTAGATTCTCTTCTTTAACCTTTCTTTTCATCTGGCTTGAAAGAAATACATTCTATTAGTATTATTTTATTGAAAAACCTAAAATGTGTGACATGCTTATTAACTTTATATTTTTAATATCTATAGCTTTTTAACCAATGAAAAGCTTCTAGACTGGTTCAAAGGAAGCCAAACTACTAAAACTGTTTTATTTAATTTGCTCCAAAGTAAAAGTTTATTACCATTTTTTAAATATTTTAATCAGGAAAAAGAATGCATAATAAATCATATTTTTATGGAATATATTGAATTAAGAGAATACAATTATTCGAATCTGTAATACTCATAGTCTAGTTTTTGAAGGTTCATCTTCATGTTAAATCCCATAAACCAGTGATTCTCAATTAATGAGGGGTACATGCACATGGCATGGCCTTTAGAGTGGTAGCATAGGGAGATTAGTACATTTTTCCCACACCATACATGGAGAAAGATGGCATCTCCATTTCCAGTTATTCCTAGAGCTCTCCCTCCAGCTTACCCAGTGAGTCTTTCAGGTCTTCTGCAGATGTTTCATCTAGAAATGCTTAATGATTCAAGGGCAGGGCTCATCTCTCCTTGGAGCTATAATTTTCTTCTTGCAAATGGCACACTTGGTTTCCTGAAACATCCTGACATCCTCACACCATCCTGTTCTTAAGTGAGGAGCTGTGGACTTTAAAATCCATGGTGAGTAAATTGTACCATAAGCTAAAAGGCGGCATAATTCAGTTCATGGCCAAGGATGAAACTTCTATACTATAGCCCTTGCTTACTTTGGTGAAGACCCAGGTATGACTGAACCTCCCAATAGCAAGAGGCATAGTAGAGGGGATATTATTTCTAGTTGTCAGGGCCATAGGAAGATCCTCTTGGTGTACAGTGCCTCTCAGTTCCCTCCCTCCTCAAAATATAGAAACTGACGAACGTGATGCAATCATAAGCAGAGTATTTTAAATGGTCAACTATTACTGGTAGGTGGTACCTTAATTCAGAGGATATACTTCTACTCTAGGTAACCCAAGACTACCTACTAAGGAGAGGAAGCCAATTTCATCTCTAAATTGGTTAATCCCTTCCCCTCTGCTCAAAGTAGTCATTGGTGATACAGGAAGGCATCTTAGACTGGGCTTCTCCTATCCTCTCTCTCCAAAAAGAATAAGACTTTCTTGAAAGACTCCTCTTGAAAGGCTAAAATCCCCATTAATTAACCTTAGTTAACTTGGTTGTCACTGTTCTGGCCCTTCTCGTATTATTAACCTCAAAATATCGGTGTGTTCCTCTTCATAAGGAGATCTGGATAAAAAGAATCCTATCCAGATCTCCTGAAAGAGGATGGGACAGGGCCAGTTGTGTTGTGCTAAAATGACATATTTTATACTGTCTTAGTTTTGTAAGGGATTCAAGGGCTTCTAGAGCTTGTGATCTTGGTTACCCTTGTAACCTAGCTCCCCACAAGCTCTATGAATTAGTAAACCTTTGCTGCAAAAATAGATACATGGCTATCAATATGTCCACACCTTTCTAGGTCTGCTGATACTGACTCTGGCAAAAGATAAGCCAAGGACCCACCAAGGTTTACAGCACCCCAGACCTCACTAATAAGAAGAGTTATTCTGTTATGTGGTAGAACTATGGATAGTGGGGTATTGCCTCTAAGAGGCAATTACAGATTTGATCATATAACAACCTTAAAGACCAAGTCTTAGCCAGGAGACCTAGCCTTCCCCATAACTCAAGGTTACACTAATCATGGCCAACAATGCCACTACATACTCTACTTACTTGGTACCGGTAGGGCAGTCAGAGATCCAGGAAACTATCCCTACCATACACCCAAGGCAGAACTTGCTAAATGCTTGGTACTTCATGATTATAAGTCATCCTTGTTAAAGGCTCACAACCTGACTAACTACTGGCTTCACTCAGTTTTGAAACTTCCCAGATCTAAGGAGCTATGTCCCAGTCACAAGTACAACTTGGAAAAAAAAAAACCTGTGCCCCAGGGCCCATATTCTAGCCTACACCTTTCTTAAGTACTTTGGCATCAACTTCATATTGAATTTATTAGGCTCTTCACAGCCCCTACAGAGTCCATAGGTCCTGAAGAAAAATGAGGTCTACATGCAGAATAACTGTGAGGTTTCAGTGAAATCAAAGATTGTATTTTTTTTTTTCATGCTCCTGCCTATTAGCCACAGGTCTTCTGACTTCTAAGGTATCTAATTTATGAGTTCCTTTATGGAACAGTCCTCTAATATACAATGGTGCCACTTAAAATATACATTTCCCACTACTTCTTACATAACTTCACACACAGGATTGTAGTCTAATGAGCTGACATCCTTTTATTACCTTCCTAATGTGACATCCCATGAACACCTGATCTAGGCAGTACTCTTATCACCTCCTGCAATACTACTTCCAGAAATATACCAAAATGAATATTTAAGAACTTAAAGGATAGTATTAGAAGAAACTTACTTTCTAGTCAAGGGATCCACAAGATGCCAGATACGATATTAGCAGTTCTGGAGTAGAAGAATTCTACAAATTCATCATATTCTCCCAGAAGTGGTTAGGATGCCCCCTCTTGGAAGTGCATGCCCTCCAGTTTTAAATTCCATCTACCCTCCACTTGCCATTCTTAAGCTGCTGGATCAACTTGAACATACCAACTGAGTACTCAAAGGATATTTGCTTTACCTGGTGTGCCTCCTACAGAGAATCCAAGTGGTTCACCTTCCATATCGCAGAAGTCAAACCAAACTTATCTCCACTCAAAATATCCTGTCTTCTGTAATAATTATGCCCTATCTAATTTACCTATTTTCTTGTGCCCTCGTGGTACCACAAATATCCAAGTAGCCACTCAGGTGCCTGTACAAATGACAAGCTGCACAAAAAGAACTCCATTAACAACTTCCAGCAAGCCAAGGTCCATTGTATTGACCAACATTAAGCCATAGAAAAGATCACTCAAGGGGAAGATACTGTAGAACTGTAACACTGCTATTAAGGGCACTTCAAAGACAGAAGTTTTCATCCCACTGGTTTTCCACATCTGTTTTCCTTCATCCATATAAACACATGCTGTCTTTTACCACTCTCTGCTCTATCCAAGCCACAACATACTATACTCCATCCTATGCCAGTAGTCTGCCCTAGTAATCCCAGCAGATAACCTGAATATGTCATATGGAAAGCCCAGAATTACGAATAAAGAGGGTCTGAAGGAACATATGTACAAATAGCCTTCCACCTTTAGAATGCCTTCAAGCATTCTTTTCCAAGCAGTGTATTTTTTACTTCACTGATTAAGAAACAGAAACTGGAGCTGAATAGTGGCACCTAAAATAAATCTAGGGGAACTACCAGCAGAATAGTTTACTTTATAGTGAGCCCTTTCTACTTGCTACTGTACTTAGAATGAATATTCCAAGGCAAGTTCTCATGTTAAACTTTGGCCTAGCAGTCCAATCACCTATGAGATATAATGCTGGCTTACTATGTTGTAGTCATTGTATAAATTGATAACAGCTTGTCTATGATGTTTTCTTATGGAGCCTTGGAGAGATTCCCAAATCCAGTTTGAGATTCCCGGAGCATTGATCATTTCCTCCCTTCACCATCACCTTCAACAAATGAAACAGAACAGATCTGAATAAGGTACTTGCAAACTTTTAAGCTTTAATAACTTAAGTTAAAAGAGCAAAAAATCAGTTAAAACTACTTGAAAATAAATACATTAACATTTATAATAACTATTTCACAATTTCTATATTGTATTAGAGATCCTGACTAACCAAAAGAAATCATGAGGTAAATTATGTATGTGGATAACAAAATTAAGACAATTCAGAAATATAAAAAAATATTGTCCCTTTGAATTAGTTTTAATCATACCTGTAACCTAATGTTATTAAAGTTTAAAATTTTTAACATACCAAGTACCTTAAGAGAGCTTTATAGTTTATCATATAAACAACCTGATACATTTGATTATTTGCTTACTAATCGTTAATAGAGTGTCATTTTTTAGTAGTCTGAAAAAAAACTGAGGATTCTGAGTTTTTTTAATTTCTTTTTGTTAAAACAGCAGTGGTTGCAGTCAGTTCAGTTATCCCTAAGAAAAGCAGTAAAAATTTAAAGATCTGAAGAATTAGAAAGCAGAAAGCTAATTTATTCTCAATATTCTGAAACCTCAATCTTAATTAAATGTATAAGAGGAGCCATCTGCTGGTTGAAGCATAATGTTACAAAACACAACTGTTAAAAGACTATTAGCCAAGTAGGGAGTCCTAGTTGTAGGAATTTAAAGAACAGGGATGATAAACATGGGCAAAAATCACCTGGTCTAAGACACTGGTTTTTAAAGTTTTAATAAAAGAATCTCTTAACAGGAGACCCAACATATATAACAAAGTAAGGCTACCCCATAAAGCCTGAAGTAGGGGGCCTCCAACCCTCACTCTCAATAAAAGGAATCACTGCACTAATTAGCCAGAGAAGCAGACACCAGACTAATGAAAAACAAGCCATGAGAGGTAGTTTGGACAAAAATACATAACTGTGGTTTGGAAGGAGGTACAATGAGAAGAGATGCTATTGGCAACATTGTCTCTTACCCATCTTTCCCTGGAGACATCTTAGACACACAGTGCACAAAGGACAGTGGTTATTGGGCACAGATAAATGAAGAAAAGGGGGGGACAAGCACCTGAAAGGCTAAACCTCTTTTCACAGGAGCACAGTTTATGTGCTCATTTGATGCAACACTTTAGAAAACACTAGTATAACTTTCCTGAAAATGAAAAACAAGAAAATAACATTTGCTTTTTAACCATACACCAATTAAACACTTGGTTTCTAGGTCCTGTGGGCTTTCACCAGCCAAGCCTTGGACTGGTCCAGTCTTGGAAACAAAAGCCCGGTTTCAGGTCCCAGCCTCCTCCCTTCAAAAGGGCATGGATGTCCATAGAACCGAGGCAAGAAATAGAGCTCTGCAAGGCTCCTCTCTGTGGCAGAGACCCCCAGCCTGGACAGCAGCTTATCAGCTAGGCTCGGGGTGACAGGCTGCAGCAAAGTTCCAAAGACTCGCAAACATTCGAAGGCCACATGAAGCACAGTACTCAGCCAGGGGGCATCCACTGGGCTCTCCCAGTTCAACTTCCACGGTGCATGCCTTTGGACAAAACCATTAGTTTGCCGGACACAGCTGGACACTGCCTCTAGAGCTTTATATATCTGAAAGTTATCATAGTGGTCTGCTACTTGCTTGGGCAAAGTGGCCACTGCGCTCACCAGAGCATAGTCCTCTGCCTGAGCACGAACTGGTGGCTCCAGCAACCCTGGCTCACTGGGGAAGCAGGTAGTGCAAAAGGACGGGTAGGTCCCAGAAGGGTTTATCCTGTTGGCAGTGCATCGGTTCAAAAGACCTCCCAAGGCATCTGCCAGCTCGGAGTCCAGCAATTTAACCACCTTTTCATCGTAGTAGTCACAGTCCCAGTTGGGGACGCCCTGCCGAAGAAGAAAGTAGCGGAAACCATCCACAGTATAGCGATCAAGGCAAGTCCTAGGATCCACCACGTTTCCCAGGCTCTTAGACATCTTTTGGCCACACACCGTCCAGTGGGAGTGGACATAGATGCGGTGTGGTGGGCTCATGCCGGCCCCTAACAGGAAGGCAGGCCAATAGATGGCATGGAATTTGAGAATGTCCTTACCTATGATATGAGAGGTGGCTGACCACCAAGATTTGAACTCAGCATCTGGGTAGCCAATTACAGTGAGGTAGTTGACCAAGGCATCTAGCCATACGTAGATGGTCTGCGAATCGTCCCCGGGCACCGGAATGCCCCAGTGCAAGTGGCTACTCCTGCGAGACACGGACAGGTCAGGCAGCTCGTCCTCTAGCCACTGAAGGACTGCGTGATGGAACGGCTCGGGGGTGATTGCCTGAGGATTGTCCCGCAGCCACCGCTGGAGTGGCTCCCGAAACTGGGAAAGCCTGAAAATGTAGTTTTCTTCCTTTGTCCAGGAGACTGGATGTCCACTCTCGAGAGATACGGGACAGGAATCCCCTGATGGGCCCGGCTGCCAGGTGACCTTGGCCTCAGGCAAGAAGCACTCATCGGAGGCGCAATACCAACCTTCATAGAGTCCCTTGTACAGCAGACCCCGGGCCTTCAGCACCCCCCAGAAGTGCTGTACAGTCGCCCGGTGCCGGGCCTCCGTGGTGCGGATGAAGTCAGTGGAGGAGATACCAGCCTCCTGGAAAAGCTGCTGGAACTGAGCAGAGACTCGGTCGCAGAGCTCAGTCGGAGCCAGGCCCGCAGTAGCCGCCGCCTGCTGAATCTTCAGACCATGCTCGTCGGTACCAGTGGAGAATCGCGTAGCGGAGGCGCTGGGAACTCGTAGGCGACGGTGGCGGTACAGGGCGTCCGCCAGTAGCGCCGAATACAGGTGCCCGATGTGTGGCGCCGCGTTCACGTAGAAAATGGGTGTAGTGAAGTAGGCGCGCGCGTCGCAAACATCGTCGCGGGCATCGAGAAGGCCCGAACTGTAGTGGCGTGAGCCAGATCCCTCCAGGAGAGAAACCCTACTGACCCCCGCGCGTCCTAGCAGCCGGAAGACAGGAATTCGCAGCATGGTGCTGGCCGGGCCCAAGCGGTGGGGGCGGGATCCTGGCAGCACGTGTGATGGGCGCATGCGCAGCATGGCCGTGCTGCGGCTTCCGGCCGGAAAGCCAATGAAATCCAGCCGGAGCGCCGGCCCTCTGCCGCTCCGCCCGGGCCTCTTCCCTCCGCGGTCTCCGCCCAGCGGCGCCAGTGGGTCTCGTGCGACCGCGTCTAGCCGGAAAAACAGCTAGAGGAGCTGGGCTTAGGGAAGGTTTTGAAAGCGAAGGCTTAGGGGAGGTTATGAAAAGCTATCAGTATTTACCTTTGTATAAATAACGTCCTGTGTTTCCTGCTTTGGGTTCTAATGTTATACTTATGGGTCCGTTTTTCTCTCTGGGCTGAGCCGCTTGTGACAAGAATTTTGTATTCTGGCGTTTCTCAAAACCCCTGTCAGTGGCTGGCGCTCTGCTGGACAGAGTATGGCTTATACAAATGCCTAGTCAACGTCTGGAATGTCACATAAATTTTACCTTAGAGCCTAAAGAAATCTGGAAGGGAATGAGGGAGAAAAGAAGAAAAATAATTACTAAGAGTACTTGAGAGCAGGATCGGAACTGAAAAAGTAGGGGACATCTTTAAACAATTTTTGTTGAATCAACAAAAAGAGGTAGATTCGTGATCTACCAAGTCCTTGCCAAAGATTATTGAGATCCAGGGAGATGGAATGCAGTATTACTGCAAATAAGAATTTTCAAATTTATTTATCAAAAGTCATTTTCTTTTAAAACGGTATTGAAGTTCTTCTAGAACGGTGTTTTTCAAGTTTGTTTTTGTAATGGAACCATAGATGGGGGGGTGGGGTGCGGGAAGACCTCAGGAGCCCAGAATTGGAATAATACTAATCCCTGGTTCATAACACACTCATCTTTAGTCTAATACTGGCTTTTTCTTTTCATTGAATTTAAATAGTATATAGATTTAATACTAAAATGGAATGGCACACCTAAGAACGAACAGTAGTCTCTGGTTTCCAGAACAGCAGCACTAGCAGCACCTGGAACTTTGTTAGAAATGTATATTCTCTCATGCCTGTAATCCTAGCACTCTGGGAGGCCAAGGCCGGCGGATTGCTCTAGGTCAGGAGTTCCAAAACCAGCCTGAGCAAGAGCGAGACCCCGTGTCTACTATAAAGATAGAAAGAAATTAATTGGCCAACTAATGTACATAGAAAAAATTAGCGGGGCATGGTGGCGCATGCCTGTAGTCCCAGCTACTCAGGAGGCTGAGGCAGAAGGATCGCTTGAGCCCAAGAGTTTGAGGTTGCTGTGAGCTAGGCTAACGCCACGGCACTCACTCTAGCCTGGGCAACAGAGTGAGACTCTGTCTCAAAAAAAAAAAAAAAAAAAAGAGAAATGTATATTCTTAGGCCCTATTCTCCACCTACTGAATCAGAAACTCTGGATGTGGGCCCCAACAATCTAGGTTTTAAGGAGCTCTCCAGGTAATTCTGATGTACACAAAAGTTTGAGAACCACTGAACTAGAAGATTAACAGTGATTTAGATCTGTATGCTGATTTTCTTCTTGTCCTCCTTTCTTCCTCCCAGAGGTAATCATTGTCTTGAATCATTGTCTTGAATCATTGTCTTGAATGTACTTCTACATTTATCCCATATATAGTGTGTCAAAGTAACATTGTTTAATTTGGGTTCTATCTAAACACTCTAAAAAAGGATATATTACTACACGTAGTCTTCAACTTGCCTTTTCCATTCAATATTTTGTTACTTAGCTTCATCCATGTTGTTGCAAATAACTGTAGTTCATTCATTTTGACTGCTGTATAATAATCTATGAATGAAGCCATGTGGTAAATTGGATCTGATTTCAGTGGTGGTATGATGAAAGATGAACTAATCAAATTTTCTATAGGAGGTACAAAAAGTAAAACAAACATCCTTTGGATACTCAGTTGATGTGCTCTATTTGATCCAGCACTTTAAGAAGGGCACGTGAAGGACAGGTAAAACTTAAAACTGCAGGGTAGGCGGGGCGGGGTAGCTCACACCTGTAATCCTAGCAGTGTAGGAGGCCAAGGGGGGGGGATCACTCAAGGTCAGGAGTTCAAAACCAGCTTGAGCAAGAGCGAGACCCCATCTCTACTAAAAATATAAGGAAATTAACTGTCCAGCTAAAAACATATATAGAAAAAATTAGCCGGGCATGTTAACACATGCCTGTAGTCCCAGCTACTTTGGAGGCTCAGGCAGGAGGATTGCTTGAGCACAGGAGTTTGAGGTTGCTGTGAGCTAGGCTGACGCCACGGCACTCTAGCCTGGGCAACAAAGTGAGACTCTGTCTCAAAAAAAAAAAAAAAAAAAAAAAAAACTGCAGGGTATGTACAACATCCTCCAGAACTAGGAGCCAAATTGAGTCTAAGTGTCTGAGAAATCAGGTTCTCCAGCAATTCTTACTATTTTTTTTCCTTTTCCATTGAATCAATGCTTCAGCATTCGAATGTGTTATTTTTTCTGCCATCCTAAAAAAAAAACTCAACTACTACTCCATTTCTGCTCCACTTCTTTCCTTTCTTTTAAAGCAGAACTCCTTGAAAGAAATGGCTGCTGATACATGATACACATTCGAGTGGTTCAAGTTTTTGCTCTTAGGAATAATACTGCTATTAACACTCATATATGTCTCTTGGTTCCTATATGCTAAAGTGTCTTTTGAGTGTATACCTAGAAATGAAATTGCTGGATCATAGAGGATGTGAACATTCAATTTCACATGATAATGCCAAGTTATTTTCCAAAATAATTTATATTCCCATAGCAACATTACCTTAAAGAGGTCTCCCCAACACTTGGTATTGTCTGTTTTCTTAATTTTTGCCAGTCAACTGGGTATAAAGTGTTATCTCATGAATGTATACAGTAGCACTATTCACAGTATCCAAAAGATGAAGGCAACCCAAATTTCCATCATCTGATGACTGGATAAACAAATGTGGTCTATCTAGACAGTGGAATATTATTCAGCAAGAAAAAGAAATGAAGTACTGATATGTTAACACATAAATGAACCTTTAAAACATTATGCTAAGTGAAATAAGCCAGACACAAAAGGCCACATATTGTATGATTCCATTATGTAAAATATCCAGAATAGGAAAATACATAGAGACAGAAAGCAGATAAATGGTTGCCAGGGTCTGAGGGAAAGTTGGAATGAAGAAGGAATGCTGAATGGGTATAGAGTTTCCTCTTGGGGTGATGAAAAAGTTCTGGAGCTATTATAGATAGTGGTGATCATTGTACAACATTGAGAGTGCACTTAATGCCCCTGGATTGTACACATTAAAATATCCCAAATGGGCCAAGCTCAGTGGCTTATGCCTGTAATCCTACCACTTTGGGAGGCCATGGTGGGAGGATTGCTTGAGGCTAAGAGTTCAAAACCAGCTTGAGCAACACAGCGAGACCCCAATTTCTACAAAATGTTAGTTGGTTTTGGTGGCATGTGCCTATAGTTCCAGATACTCAGGGAGGCTGAGGGCAAAAGATCACTTGAGCCTAAGAGTTGAGGTTGTAGTGAGCTGTGATGGCGTCACTGCACTCCTGCCCCAGCAACAGAGCGAGACCCTTTCTTAAAAATAAATAAAATAAAATAAAATGCCCCAAATGACAAATTTTATAGCATATTATGTATATTTACCACAATTTTTAATTGTTATCTCACTACAGTCTTGATTTGCATTTCTTCAAATACAAGTGAAGTTGAGAATCTCTTCGTATGTGTTTCTTTGCATGTGAAATACTTGTGTACATTTTGTGTCTTTTTATGTTGGCTTGTCTTTTTCTTTACTTATTTGTAAAAGTACTTTATATATTTATCATACTGTTCCTTTATTACTTGCTGTTTTGCAAATATCATCTACTGATTTATACCTTGCCTTTTCACATTAAGGAGTCTTAACAAAGTTCTTAATTATAATATAGTAGAATTTATCAAAAGTTAACTTATGATTATTATTTTTGCCTCTTGTACTCTAAGAATAAATATCCATATTTTCATATGAAAGTTTAAAATTTTTGCATTTGATGTGTAAGTTCTTTATGTAGAGTTCTTTATGTAGAGTTGATATTTTTGTGTATGATAAGAGGTATGGATCCAATTTTTTCCCCATATGGATGACCATTTCTCCACTGATCTGCAAGCCACTTTCATCATATATTAAATTCTAGGCTCTTTATCTATTGCATTGGTTAATTTGTTTATGCCTTGCTAAAAACGTGATTTTAATTACTGGAGCTTTATACTAAATCTTAATATAGAGAGAACTAATCTGTTTTCCATATTCTTCTTCAGAAGAATCTTAGCCATCCTTGGCCCTTTTATTTTCACATAAATATTAAAGTCAACTTGACAAGTTCCATGCAAAAGACCTGTTGGGTTTAGCTCATCATTGTGTTAAATCTATAGCTCAATGATAGCTATCAAGGGCTAGGGGAGAGTGACATATTTACAATAGTAAGTATTCCTAAAAATGACTCTCCATTTACTTAAATCTCCTTTAATGCTGTCCAGGAAGATTTTATGACTTTCTACATAGAAATCTGGCTTAATATTTTGATAGATTTATTCCTAGAAACTTTGCATAGTTGATTTATAATGTAAATGGTGTCATTTTCTGAAAGTTACGAGTTTTTTTTTTTTTTTTTGAGAGAGAGTCTCACTTTTGTTGCCCAGGCTAGAGTGAGTGCCGTGGCGTCAGCCTAGCTCACAGCAACCTCAAACTCCTGGGCTCAAGTGATCCTCCTGCCTCAGCCTCCCAAGTAGCTGGGACTACAGGCATGTGCCACCATGCCCGGCTAATTTTTTGTATATATATTTTTAGTTGGTCAATTAATTTCTTTCTATTTTTAGTAGAGACGGGGTCTCGCTCAGGCTGGTTTCGAACTCCTGACCTCGAGCAATCCGCCCGCCTCGGCCTCCCAGAGTGCTAGGATTACAGGCGTGAGCCACCGCGCCCCGCCACGAGTTTTTAATTGTTTGTTACTGATGTATGGAACTGATAAAAGCTAAGGAATTCTGTTTGAAGAAAGGGTGGAGGGGAACCCAGAGCCGTGACTGCTTGGCCTCCCTTCGTGATCAAAGCCCCTCCTCTTCAAAGTTGGCACTTCTTTGAAACCAGAGGGCTCTTCCTTACACAGTTTAAGAACTACTGCTCTAGAAGAATAAATAGTTAAGAATAGTTAATATTTTTTAGAAAAGAAGATATTGTAACTGCTGGACATTGAAAAATTAGAAAGCCATAAAAATTTTTAAGTGTGTGATGCTGTGAAGCAAGACTATAATGCAATAAAAAGTCGAAACACAAATCTTAATCTATTAAGTATGTGATGAGTGTAGCATTTCTAATCATTAGAGAAGAATGGCTTTTTCAATAAGTAATGCTTTTAAGAAGTCATTAACTTCTTGGGGAATTTGACCGCATTATGAAACTAACAGTACATTAAGTAGTTAAAACTCAACGTTGGGCCGGGCGCGGTGGCTCACGCCTGTAATCCTAGCACTCTGGGAGGCCGAGGCGGGCGGATTGCTCAAGGTCAGGAGTTCAAAACCAGCCTGAGCGAGACCCCGTCTCTACCATAAAAATAGAAAGAAATTAATTGGCCAACTAATATATATATATATATAAAAATCAGCCGGGCATGGTGGCTTGTGCCTGTAGTCCCAGCTACTCGGGAGGCTGAGGCAGGAGGATCACTTGAGCCCAGGAGTTTGAGGTTGCTGTGAGCTAGGCTGACACCACGGCACTCACTCTAGCCTAGGCAAGAAAGCGAGACTCTGTCTCAAAAAAAAAAAAAAAAACTCAACGTTGGTCTGCTAGCTTGTGAATTCTGGAAATTATAAAATATGGTTTTTTTCATCTTTGTGTCCATAGTGCCTTACATATATAGTAGACACTCTATAAATACTTGAATTATTGTCGAATTTGCTTCTTTGAGAAGGGCCACATAAAATAGATTGGATTTAAGTTATTATTCAAAACTTTTCTTTGTAGGGAAGGGGTTGGATGGTACATGACTAACTCTTTTTTTTTCAATTGCAGTGACTTTATGTTAGTGGCTTTTCAGGCCCCCAAAAGGAGTCTCTTTTGATGAGGCCATCACCCAGTCAACCATCTTCACTGTGGAGTCCTAATTGCTTGATTCCGTTTTGTAGATCACAAAGTTTCCTTCAAATGATCTCTTTTCCATTCCTTCATATTAGGTGACATGTTCTGAAAGTACATCCGTCTTTCTCTAATTCTTTGAGGTGGCATATTCTGGTTCCCACATGTGTTTGAACCAGGTTGTTTCTTCTTCTCCGTTGTTATTAATGCTTTCATTATCCTCTTATTCCTCTTAGCACAGTCAGAGCATAACATATTATCTTACAGGCCCGGGGATGGGAAATGGCAGGCTGGTAACAGGAAGAGAGAAATCATCCTCCTGGGAGTGGCAGGCACCCAGGCCTGACCCTCACAAAACTGCAAGCGAACCTAACCCTTTGTGTCTGCTGGGAGAGCTTCGCCTTGGAGCACACACCACCTGACTACGCCAGACGCTTGTGTCAAAAAGGCCTCAGCAGAAGCAGGAATAGAACATGAATTTGCAGCCTTCGGCTGAACAACTTTTGCGGCAATCCTTCCCCACGATGCCAACGAAGATTGCCCAGGTGACGATATCACTTCAACAATTTAGTCTCTTCTGCTTTCACATTCATCTTGCAACTTTCCTGAACCTTTGCTCTCTTGGTCCCTGTCTTGTGTTTCCTTGAATATGGCCGTAATCTGGACTCCTTTGATGTTTTAGGAATATAATATTTCTGTTCAGGATAAGCATGCTGCTGAAGCCTATGAAAAACTTCTATTTTCTTGCCATCAGTACTCAAATTGACTTGCTGGCACCAGTTCCGCCAAATGTCTCGACACACATTACTGATGGGAGGCAACGTGTTTGGCAAGGGAAGAACTGGTGCTTTACGTCTAGCTTTTGGGGGAGCTTTGAATTGTTCATTTGTTGGAGGTAAATGAACTTCATAGTATTTCCCAGCCTTGTTCGGTTTGACATCAGAAGTTGAAGAAACAGTTGATTCCAATTGTTCTATATTTGATTGTCTCTAACTGGAACCAATGTCAAAGTCACACTTTCCTCATCATCTATTTCCTCCTCAGAGAAATTCTTCTTGCTGGTTTCATGATTTGAGTCTGACATTTTCAGCAACACCTAGGAGAAGGCAAAGCCAGCAATGTTCAGGACATATGCAGTTTTACTTTTTTTTCTTTGTTCTTTTTTTTTTTTCAGATGACCCTGCAGTGCACCGGCCAGCCCACGAAACAGAGTACCCAGAGCCAATTTACTTCTTTTAATCTCATGATTAACTCTTAAAAGTTTTAAGTCTTTGATAAACTTAGGTGATCCAAACTTGCCTAGTAGCTATCAGAATACTTTGCTACCAATTATGGAGAACATTTTCGTAAGGTTCATTCATTCATTCAAGGACTAAGTGAGCCCGTACTACACCATAGACAAGAATTGATAATACTTCTTCAATCTTGATAAAAGATTCTCTATGAGGCCAGGCTCATGCCTGTAATCCTAGCACTCTGGGAACCAGAGGCAGGTGGATCACTCAAGGTCAAGAGTTCAAAACCAGCCTGAGCAAGAGCGAGACCCTGTCTCTACTAAAAATATAAGGAAATTAACTGTCCAGCTAAAAACATATATAGAAAAAATTAGCCGGGCATGTTGGCACATGCCTGTAGTCCCAGCTACTCGGGAGGCTGAGTGAGACAGGAGGATTGCTTGAGCCCAGGAGTTTGAGGTTGCTGTGAGCTAGGCTGATGCCACAGCACTCTAGCCTGGGCAACAGAGTGAGACTCTGTCTCAAAAAAAAAAGATTCTCTATGTTCTGCTGAGAAGCTGTAAAAAAAAAAAAAAAAAAAAAAAAAAAAAGATTCTCTATGAAAACAAATGTGGTTGTGGTTGTGATAGTTGGCCATCAGGCTGGAAGAGAACTGACTTAGATCTATAGCTTACCCTTTGTATTACAATTGCCAGATGGATCAGAGTTAAAGAAGTAAGGGAAGGATGAATAGATGGACCACGGAGGATTTGGGGGCAGTGAAACAGCTCCGTATGACACTATAATGATAGATATATGTCATTATACGTTTATCGAAACCCATAGAATATACAACACTAAGAGTGAATCAGTGTAAACAATGGACTTTGGATAATAATGCATCAATGTAGATTCATCAATTTTAACAAATCTACCACTCTAGTGAGGGAGGCTATGCATGGATAGAAACAGGGTATGTGGGAATTCTCTACTTTATGTTCAATTTAAAATATAAACTTTATTAATTTTTTTAAAACTAAGAAAAAAAAACAATATTTGTTCCAAAAGGAGAAATATACTATTCAAGAAATGTGATTTGTTAAGGACAAAAAGGAGAGGTGAAAAATTTTTAAATGGAAGTATATAAAAATGTACAAGCAGTGAAGAGGTATGGGGCAAAATATATGATTGCTGACAAAAGCTTAAAATATATAAGGTTAATATCTTAAACAGTTTTATGACCAGCCACATATTTATGTAAGTAATATAAATGAATTATTTAGTCCTTAGAATGCATTTTCTCTGCTTATTACTTTCCAATTTCTGTGTATGTAAACTATTTGACCATTTATGAAATACAATCAGAGTATTTAGGAAATAATCCAAAGTGGGGAAAAAAGTAATCTTTATAAAAATCTTCACAGTAAAAATTTGAAAATAACTAAAATGTTACTTCTTAAGCACTGTATTAAGTACTATGAAATCCCGTATAACTGTTAAAATATCAGGAATGTGTGCCCTACTGATACATGAAAATGTTTTTGAAATATCATTAAAGGTCAAATAAAAGTTTATTTTGTTAGAATTTTGGAGAAAAAATTACCTAAATGATTACTCTGTTGTGAATTTAAGGAACTAGCAGTTTCTTTTACTAAAAGTAAAAGAAATTCTTTAAGACCCTACTGATGTACCACATTCATTCATTCGGTCAGTCATCAGCTCTCAACTGGACTATTGCATTACCTTCCTGACTGGTCTTCTTCCATTCTTGCTCCAATTAAAACCATCTTCCTCAAAGCAGCCACAGTGACCAATCTAAAATGCAAACTGATCTTGCTTGCCTGCTTCAGACTCCTCACTTGATTATTCCATTTGATTATTTGCCCTTTGTTGCCTACAAAATAAAGTCCAAATTCTCTTTGTATGGCATACAAAGCCCATTACAGCTTAGCCCTTCCCTCCCTCACAGCTTAGTCTTTTTTCACATTTTATGTTCTAGTAATTGTCAACTGCTTCATGTTCCTTTGAAATGCCATACTACTTCATGATTCCATGACTTTGTTCATGCTTTTCCCTCCTCCTGGCATTTGCTCCCCACCTTTCTTTATCTATCTTACAACATATTCATCCTTGTAGACAGCTCAGATATCCTCCAGGTTGAGTTAGAAGCCCTTTCTTGGGCTTCTGTGGCATCCTATGCATACTTGTATCTCAGCAGCTACACAATTATATTGAAATTGTTTGTAAGTCTGTCTTCCCTTTTAAACCATAAATTTCTTTAGGGCAGAGGCCATGTTTAATCATCTTGTGTACCAGCATCTAGTTCAGTGCCTGGAATATAGCAGGCATTCAATAAATATAATGGGTACTCAATAAATAATCTTCCAGTCACTGCAGTAGATACTGATGACCTTCAAAGATTCTATTTCTGCCATACGGGACCTCATAGACCATCATACAAAAGAGGACATGAAAAATGACAGATATAAGAGCATTGTCAACAGTCAAATGAGGTGAGGCATGGTGGCACACACCTGTAATCCTTGCACTTTGGGAGACCTAGGAGGAGAATTATTTGAGGCTGGGAGTTCAAGACCAGTCTGAGCAAGAGTGAGACCTGTCTCTACAAAAAATAAGAAAAGTTAGCCGGGTATGGTGGCGTGCACCGGTAATCCCAGCTACTCAGCAGGCTGGGGCAGGAGGATCACTTGAGCCCAGGAGTTTGAAGTTGCTGTGAGCAATGATGATGCCACTGCACTCTATCCCTGGTGACAGAATGAGACCTTGTCTCAAAAAGAAAAAAAAAAAGTCAAATAAGTCATACTGGGTCAGAGTCTGCTGTCTTTTTTAGCCAGATTTACCCCAAATTGCTTACCACCAACCATGCTCATCCTTGAGCATGAAGGACTATGGAATCTTCCTCTGTTAAAAACACTTCTTGAAGGCCGGGCACGGTGGCTCATGTCTGTAATCCTAGCACTCTGGGAGGCCCAGGCTGGCGGATTGCTCGAGGTTAGGAGTTCGAAACCAGCCTGAGCAAGAGCGAGACCCGTCTCTACTATAAATAGAAAGAAATTAATTGGCCAACTAATATATATAGAAAAAATTAGCCGGGCATGGTGGTGCATGCCTGTAGTCCCAGCTACTTGGGAGGCTGAAGCAGCAGGATTGGTTGAGCCCAGGAATTTGAGGTTGCTGTGAGGTAGGCTGACACCACGGCACTCACTCTAGCCTCGGCAACAGAGTGAGATTCTGTCTCAAAAAAAGAAAATAAAATAAAAAAAAAAAACACTTCTTGAGAAGCAAAACACTTGAAGACACGTAGGCAGTAGGAAAAGATAAATGGTAATAGTCATCTACAAACTAAATAATCTATCCCCCTTTTGAGTTTTCATGAGAATTCTTCAATGTGATTTAAAACTTTTTCAAGTTTGTGTTCTTTAGAATCTCAAATGTGATCAGAATTTATTTTGTAAATAATGGGAGTGGTGGCAGAATCACTTCCTTCCGATTCCTACTCCCACCCTATTTTATAAGTCATACACATCAACAAATGTATTTTGTGCCAGGCATAGTGTTAAGATAGGAGATAAGATTATCTCATTCAGACTTCATAACAAGCCTATGAAGTAAGTACTAATATTAACTCCATTTTATAGGGGAGGAAATTGAGACTTGAAGAGGTCAAGTAACTTGTCCAAGTTCACATCTCTAGTAGGCCTTAGAAGTCAGATTTGAACCCAGGCAATCTGCTTCCAGGGCTTGCAGTTTTGATGAGTGCACCATACTACCTGACCTATAAATAGTAAAATACAGTAAATAAACATTCATTACAATTGGTCCATTATAAATTATTCTTGACCTTAGGTAAATGGCAATTTATAAGACTGAATCAAGTTGTCAGTGTTTTGTCGCTTGTTTTTTTTTAGTTAAGGACACATTGAAGCCTATAGAAGTATTATGTTAGTTAACTGTCATAAGCTTTTTAGTAGTAGCAGTTTTTCAAACTATTTAAAGAAGTTGGGGAAACTAATTATCCACATAACTGTCTCTCCTTTACGATTAAGTAAAGTCTTTTTATGAAAATATTTTAATATAAATTTTTTATATTTGGCAGTTTTAGTTAGTGTATAATTTTTCCAGCAAAACGACACTTCATGTGGAAAGAAATCCTCAAAGGGCTTTTTTTTTTTAACTTTTCTTTTTCCCTTTTGGACTCCAGAAACAATTTCCTTATAAAGCTGACTTCCTTTCCGGGAATGATTTTTGTTTCCAACCATGTTGAAAATTCATTTTTTTCCATTCCTCTTCTCTCTCTCTCTCTCTCCTCCTCCTCCTCCTCCTCCTCCTCCTCCTCCTCTCTCTCCCCACCCCTCTCTCCTTTTGCTTTCTTGGTAGTAGCTGGGAGGAAGGAGAGTGGGCATAGGACAGAGAGAAGGGAGAAAACAGAAAAAGAATTGTATGCCACTGTGTCTGAATCTGTCTTCTACTTGCCGATAATTACATCCAAGTTGCACTTTTGCCTTTTTATTTCCGTTTTTGGACACCTCTTTTATCATCCAGCCAACTGGGTAGACAAAGCACTGTTGGTGCCCTGAGCGACAGAACTCTGGTAGGGGGCTGGCTGTAAATTGACGTGGCATGGAAATTCTCCGCTAAGTTGTAGCAGCTTGCGTGTTTCTCTAAGATCAAGCTCAGCCTCCTGGAGCTGAAGCTTAATCATGGGTTCAATGACTTTACAGAAAAATGGATAGAAAAAGTCTTCTCCTCCTTTCTTTGGACCCAAATGTTTTCTTTTTGGGTATCTATGATTTAGCTGAAAACAAAATCAAAGCAGTTAAGTCTGCAACTTTCTTTTTGCAGCTTAAACAACAGAATTTGCTGCTCTCCCTCCTCTTTCCTGCAATTTAATTCCTTACAGATTTTGCCATGGGGTGCGGACTTAGAAAGCTAGAAGACCCTGATGATAGCAGCCCGGGAAAAATATTTTCTACCCTGAAGAGACCGCAAGTGGAAACAAAGACAGAATTTGCTTACGAATATGTATTGCTGGATTTTACACTACAAGGTACTTTTTGCTTCTATTTTATTTGTTAAATGTTTCAAAGATAAGAGACTATTAATTTTTCAAAGTGTTGGCTTGTGAATTTTGAAACTGTTCTTCATAATTAGATTATATAATCAATCTGACAGTAATGCTTTGTTTCTTAATTGCATTTTAAAAGATTTTTGTTTTGTTTGCTTCATTTTGTTGGTAACATGGCTCATAGGTACTTTCTAAAATTAGGGAAACTGCTGGGAAATACTCCTTTCATTTTTAAATCAAATATTTATGTAGAAGGATTTATGAAAAATGTTTGATTTCCAGGACAAAGAGCTATAGCCTTAATGACAATTTGTGTTTTGAGAAAGATTTGAAAAGCATAAGAAGGTAATAGGTAGGAAATATTACTTGCATCATATTGTGGAAGATTGTTTGCTAAGACAATTCTGAGGTTTCCAACTGTGTTAAATTTTGTAATTGTGTTAGTCATTTGATGTTTTTGACCAAACTAAGCTAGAAGTTTGAAAATTAAAAAAAAAAATAGAAAAAAAAAACGGTAGCCTTCTGTAAGACACTTCCTTTGCTCCGTGCTCTGTCCCTAACAGCGAAACTCTCTGTTCCAGAAAGTTGGAAACACAAATAAACAAGCCCAGATGGCAGCTCTGTGGAAGGAATGGAGGCGGCCTGACTTCACAAACACTTTGCCTCATTTCTTTTAGAAACTTTAGAGTACTGTACAACTGCATAGACAAAACAGCCTTTAAAAAGAATGACATCTTTAATTATGGAGTACTAAAAATGAAATTTAGAGTGCCTTGCTTGCTGTTAAAGTTATCCAGATATTAGTATTTTAAGTTCTTTTTACTACAAAGTTATATTTTTCAATTCTAGTAAGCCACATATTTTATCAGTTCATAGAAAGTTTAACTAAATTATCATGTGTTTGATATTATCTTAATTTTTCTTCAACTTTTTTGTTAACACCAATTCTCCTTTATTTTTTTATTTTATTTTTTTTTTTTTTGGTTTTGCTCTGGAAACAGTGCATCTTTGTGCAAGAAGCAAGAACAGCCCATTTTTCTTTGTCAAAAATTAAGCTGGCCAGCAAACAAATTATTCCAGGGACATACTCAAAATCTGTACATGTACTTTTAACATGTTCACATTCCTATTTTCATCTAAGGCTAAGGCAAAAAGAATTAGTATTCTTAATCTTCTTTTTAATTATGAAAGTTAAAAATGGGTTAAGGTAATGATGACAATCA
The DNA here is from genome assembly GCF_040939455.1 of Microcebus murinus. Classification (NCBI taxonomy): domain Eukaryota; kingdom Metazoa; phylum Chordata; class Mammalia; order Primates; family Cheirogaleidae; genus Microcebus; species Microcebus murinus. The sequence goes on along the minus strand of NC_134111.1, from coordinate 71,417,214 downwards.
GAGAAGTAAGCAATCATGTGAATTTTTTCTATACTATTTCAAAAATCATTTAAGAAAATATTTGTGGTGTGATACTGTATTCACTCCATTGATTTTCCTTGTCAATTATTTTTTAGGACTAGTTTCTTTAAATCCACAGGACACACACACATACACTCCTTAACCATGAAACCATGTCTAGTCATAAAATTTAGATCACAGCCATGTTGATCTATACTTTAATATTTACTGAACAATCCGCCGTAGGATCATAGGGCTTAAAGTAACTTGAAAAATTGTTCTGATTTGTTTCCTTCCAACAATGTTAATGTCTCAAACAAATTTGTATAAATGTAATCATCCTTGAGTCAGAAAGATCTACAGCTTTATTCAAAAGTCATTTTGGTTTTGTTATTATCAGACATCCTTCTTTCTGTAAAAGTGGTATAATTTCTACCTTCCACTCCAGGTGTTTGGAGGAGGTAATAGAGTGTAAGTATGGGCATAGTGTGCAAATGTTAGCACATAAAACAGGTACATCTTTTAAAGTTGCACCTAGTTCCTATTTGGTACAGGCACCTAGTCTCCTGGTGCCCCATTTGCACTCCAGTTCTTCCACATGCTTTTGTTTTGGTTTCTTCTTTGTTTGTCTTTGTCTTTGCCTTTGCCTTTGCTTCAGAAGCCAGGACTCTCAACATCAGCCCAGCTCCACAAACCACTTTCCAGATGTAGATTCCGTGCTCTTCTTCTGTTGTCTCTGATCTCCACCAGCCGCTCCAGTGTACATAGGGGTGAATCAAGGGTAGTTTAAAACATGCCAGCCTTCTGTTTGGCACTAGAAATTCTGTCCTGGGATTGCTGAAAGGAGTATCGAAGAGTCACACCTCCTGCCTCCTGCCAGGGGTCACCATGGAATGAGCAGCCTTTGCGGAAACAAAATGGCCCAGTGACAGCTGTGTGTGCTCATGGCTCATCATGAGTCTGTCTCTTACATCATTTTCCTCAGTTTTTCCAAATAGAGGTCATGAGACAAAGAGTAAAGTTCCATTGGGGGCAGGAGCAGGAGACCCTTTGAAAATTCCAACTGCCCTGCCCTGTGTTGTGGTGGTTATAATGATCTTGAACAACTTATTTATTTTCCATTCAATTCCATCTCTCTCTGTCTCTCCCTACCCCCAGTTGTACAGTCTTACAAGTACATTTCAAATAAGGTCACCCAAAGTTGCCATGGTACTTACTTGAGGAAAATGAAATGTTATTTTTATCTCAATGTAGAATGTCTCAAAGTTATCCCCTTTATTATGAGTGAACTCACTTGTCACCTTCTACTCTCTGCCTTCACTCTCAAAGCTCCGCCCAAAACACAAAACAACTTATACCTCCCTTCTCCACTTTCTCCTTCTCCCCCCACCATGTTCCCCACACTTTTTTTTTCTTTTTGACCTGTGAGTCATTATTTATATCTACATAGGAGAAATGATAGCATAGCCTTTAAGCATTCAAGTCTCCGGAGTCATAGTTCCTGGGTCCTGAATCTAGGCTCTTTCACTAACTGTGGCAAATTTGTAAACATTGCTATATTTCAGTTTCCTCACCTGTAAAATGGGAATTCTAATAGTGCTTACATCATAGAGTTGTTTTAAGGATCAAAGGAGATAATACAAGGTGACCTACTTGGGGCTAGGTACAGTGGCTCATGCCTGTAATCCCAACGCTTTGGGAAACCAAGGCAGGAGCATCAATTCAAGACCAGCCTGGGCAACACAGTGAGACACCATCTACTACAAAAAGTAAAAAAAAAAAATTAGCTGGGCATGGTGGCACATGCCTGTAGTCCCAACTACTTGAGAAGCTGAGGCAGAAAGAATGCTTGAACCTCAGAGTTCAAGGTTACAGTGAGCTATCATCATGCCACTGCACTCCAACCTCAGTGACAGAGTGAGACCTTGTCTCTTACAAAAAACAAAAAAGCACTTAGTAAGCACTTGATATACTTGATAAAAGTTAACTGTTATTATCCCTCCTGTAAGAACATCATCTGTCTCCACAGCTGGGGTCAGACTGAGTATCTTTCCTCCTTTATTTATTTTTTATTTTTTTATCTTTTGAGACAGAGTCTAGCTTTGTTGCCCTGGCTAGAGTGAGTGCAGTGGCATCACCCTAGCTCACAGCAACCTCAAACTCCTGGGCTCAAGCAATCCTGCTGCCTCAGCTTCCCGAGTACCTGGGACTACAGCCATGCGCCACCATGCCCAGCTGATTTTTTCTATATATATATTAGTTGGCCAATTAATTTCTTTCTATTTATAATAGAAACGGGGTCTCACTCTTGCTCAGGCTGGTTTCAAACTCCTGACCTCGAGCAGTCTGCCCGCCTCAGCCTCCCAGAGTGCTAGGATTACAGGCGTGAGCCACTATGCCCGGCCATCTTTCCTCCTTTAAACCCAGCTTTTGCAGGAAACTTTTGACCAAACCTGTTGAGGTCATTAAAATAATTCCTTCTTTTCCCCTCTAGTAGATAGTAATTAATTATTGGTTATTTATATGTTCACTTCAAGAGTTCAACTATAACTTGACATATGTTTTTGTAGTAGTTCCTGTGTACACTGCTATGCTGGGTATCTTAGGGACTGTAAAAGAAATAAAAAATATAACTCTTTCTTTCAAGAAACTTAAAGTCTCATCCATGTAAGTTGAATTTTTCTGGAGCCTTGTTACAAGTCTATCAACTGCGCTAGTGAGGTTTCAGTACAATTTTTGTGATATGTTTTTCTGGGTTATTATATAGCAATGATTTCTATATAGCCATATTATGATAAAGTGACAACTCATTAACAGCTTTTTTCTAACACAAGAGTCCAAATTGCAGCTTTTGACTCTTGCTTATCAGTGAAAATCTGAAATTGTCTAGAGATTTCTTATAGACTGTCTATGTATATGCATGTTTATGAGAGTATATGGCATATGTATGAGTGGTTATTATAGAATTTCTTAAGGAAAAGTTAAATTAACTCTGCAAATGATGCAAAAGGGTTAGTTTACCTCCTTGTTCAATCCCAGAAAACAATCTGAATAATAATAGCCTTAGGGATTTTTAGAGCATTTATAGCTTTATGAGTAAAAAGACTTTATGAGTAAAAAGACTAAAAACCCACCAAAAGGATAGATGATAGCCGGGCGCGGTGGCTCACGCCTGTAATCCTAGCTCTCTGGGAGGCTGAGGCGGGTGGATTGCTCGAGGTCGGGAGTTTGAAACCAGCCTGAGCAAGAGCGAGACCCCGTCTCTACTATAAATAGAAAGAAACTAATTGGCCAACTAATATATATAAAAAAAAAATTAGCTGGGCATGGTGGCTCATGCCTGTAGTCCCAGCTACTTGGGAGGCTGAGACAGAAGGATTGCTTGAGCCCAGGAGTTTGAGGTTGCTGTGAGCTAGGTTGACGCCATGGCACTCACTCTAGCCTAGGCAACAAAGCGAGACTCTGTCTCAAAAAAAAAAAAAAAAAAAAAAAAAAAGGATAGATGATAGCTTCCTTATTTGAATTCCTAGTAGAATTACATATTGAGTAAAATTTTGCTAGCCTCTAGATTGCTTCACTGTTGTTAGAAGAACAAACTCTTTTTGTCTTTGATCATCACTATTAATAGCAATAGATATAGAATATATGTGCATTCAGTAGAAGATGCTGATTAGTACTAGAAATATAAAGAGGAATAAGACAGTTTCTGCCCTCAAATATCTTATATACTACTTGGTCAAACTTCACAAGATCATTAAACTTTTCAAGGTCAGGAACTATATCTAATACATCTTTGTATGCCCTGTGCCTAGCACAGTATTTGGCATATGAGCCATGGTCAATATATTTTGTTGAATGAGTGAATGAAAAATTACAATACAAGGAAATGGTGTGCTACAAGAAGTATCAGAAAAAGGAGAAATCAATTTTGAGTAGGATCAGTTGGAACTTGAGTTAGGACTTTAATTAACCCTTGAAGAAAAAGTAGGACTTAGATAAACAGAAAAAGATTACGAGGTTGAGGCATCTGCAGAGGCTAATGCACAGAGCAGTGAGCTAAAGAAGGTTTTGTAGGGGAGAAGCAGAAAATAAGGCTGGGAATAAATGGAGTACAGGAAGGTCCTGGCTTACTTAGAGAGTTAATGCTCAATTCTATGTAGGATTGATAGATTTAAAGGCCTTTGGCCTTGCAGATTCCCATATTCCTTACCCCTCCACACCCATAGAGATTTAACATTAGATTCCTCTTAAAATTTTCTGCAATTTAATACTTTAAAGTGAGGCCATGTCATCCTTCTCAGGCTCTTTTACCTGTCCTGAAGCTTCTAGTTTACTTCCAAAGGTGTTTGAATTTGACAATTCTGTTTTATACGTATGCGTCTGCTTCCTCCCTAATGTGCCCACAAATGGGATAATAGTACAAATATTGCTCTGTACCTTTTTTTTTTTTTTTTTATTTTGGCATATTATGGGGGTACAGATTTTAAGGTTTCAATAAATGCCCATTTCCCCCCCTCCCCCCAAAAGTCTGAGTCTCCTTCATGACCATCCCCCAGATGGTGCACATCTCACTCATTATGTATGTATATACCCGCCCCCCTCCCCCCTCCCACCTGCCCAATACCCTATTACTGTAGTACCTATGTGTCCGCTTAGGTGCTACTCAGTTAATACCAGTTTTCTGGAGAATATATCTGGTGCTTGTTTTTCCATTCTTGGGATACTTCACTTAGTAGTATGGGTTCCAGCTCTAACCAGGAAAATATAAGATGTGCTATATCACCATTGTTTCTTAGAGCTGAATAGTACTCCATGGTATACATATACCACATTTTATTAATCCATTCTTGGATTGATGGGCACTTGGGCTGTTTCCACAGCCTTGCAATTATGAATTGTGCTGCTATAAACATTCGAGTGCAGGTGTCTTTTTTGTAGAGTGTCACTGGATCATTTGGGTAGATGCCCAGCAATGGGATTTTTTATACATACTTTGCAAAATCCTTTTATATCAGTTCTTACAAATGTGCCTTGTTCTTCTAACTGCTCCTTACATTTATGATATGAATATACCATAATTCACCTTTTCTCTAAAAAAACAAAAGCTTTTGAATGAATAGTTGATAGGTGCAAAGAAGTGTTTTAAGAAGAGTAATGTGGGATTGCAGTGAGGAGAGATGGAGGCAAGGAGCAAAGTTGGAAGACTGCTTGTAATGGTCAAGGCTAATGATGACAAGGACCTACAGGTGACAGGCAGCAAGAATGGGATGCAAGGGGTAGATATAACAGATGTTACAACAGAGGAACTTATTAGCTGTGACTGGCTGAATATGAAGGCACAGAAAGAATGAGGAATCCAGGATGACTTCCCAGTTCTGAGCCTGAGTGACTATGGAAATAATGATGCCTTTTACAGATGCAGGGGCATCCCAAAGGGAGTCGGTGTGTGGTTAAAAAGCAATCCCATTACAGGCCTGTTGCATTTAAAGTGGCAGTGGCATATCCTAGTAGAGGCAGTTATAGATGCATAGTTCTAGTGATTTCAAGGAGGAATTGAAAGAGATAGAGTCTTTAAGAAAGGGAATAGAGGCAGAGCACAAGTATCCTGTGCTGAGTTCTTGGGTATAACCATAATAAGGACAACTCAATAAAAATGACAGAGACCGAAAGCAATCAGGACTGTGTAGTAGAGAGAACACAAGGAAGGGGAGGGTTTCAAAAAGCAAAAAGTGAATTATTTTATTTTATTTTATTTTATATTTTGAGACAGGGTCTTGCTCTGTCTCCCAGCTAGAGTGCAGTGGTGTCATCATAGCTAATTGCAACCTCAAACTCCTGGGCTCAAGTGATCCTCCTGCCTCAGCCTTCCAAGTAGCTGGGACTACAGGCACGCACCACACCCAGCTGATTTTTTTCTATTTTTTGTAGAGACAGGGTCTCACTCTTGCTCAGGATGGTCTCCAACTCCAGACCTCAAGTGGTCTTCCCGCGTTGGTCTTCCAGAGTGCTATGATTATAAGCATGAGTCACCTTGCCAAGCCAAGAAGTGAATAATTTTAAATGAGAATTTTCAAGAAGAATGAGGATGCAGCACTGCAAAGAATGCATTAAAAAATCAGGCTAAGCATGGTGGCTCATGGCTATAATCCTAGCACTCTGGGAGGATTCTACTGAGCATCCTAGTGAGGGAAACTGATAAGTAAACATGTAGTTACAATTTGTTCACTACACACTGTGATGGTTGTATAGGAGTTATAGAAACAGAAAGAAAAGCCTCTCACCCTGATGGGATCCAGAAAGGCACCTTAGAAGAAGTGCCTCCTCATCTGAGATCTAAAGAATGAATGGGGCTGGCACGGTGGCTCACTCTTGTAATCCTAGCACTCTGGGAAGCTGAGAGGGGAGGATTGCTTGAGCTCAGGAGTTGGAGACCAGCCTGAGCAAGAATGAGACCCTGTCTCTAAAAAAAGGAAAAATTAGCCAGGCATGGTGGCACGTGCCTGTAGTCCCAGCTACTCAGGAGGCTGACGCAGGAGGATCACGTGAGCCCTGGAGTTTGAAGTTGCAGTGAGCTGTGATGACACCACTGCACCCTAGCCAGGGCAACAGAGGAAGACACTATCTCAAAAGAAAAAAATAATGGGGCCTACGCAAAGGCTTGAATCCAGAATATATAAAATACAACTACAAATCAATAAGGAAAAGACAACCCAACAGAAAAATGGACAAGGAACTTGGACAGGCTGTTCACAAAATGGAAAATCCAAATGGCCAATAGATGTATGAAACTGCATGAAACCTCATTAGTAATCAGAAATATGCATGTTAAAATCCATGTGACAAAACAGGCCCCAAGCCATAGTTTGCCAATCCCTACTACACTGCAGTGAAAGTGGAGGAGCTGCTCAAGATGAATCTTATAGCTTAATGTTCAGGGAAGACACACACAAAAGTATATGCCATATGATAGATACCCTTTATATAGCTCGAAAAAGCAAACTGAACTATAGTGTTTTAGGGCTGCATTCTTGGGTAGTAAACTGCAAATAAGAGCAAGAAAGTGATTATCACAAAAGTCAAGGTAGTACAAAGGGGAAGGAGAAGTTATGACTTCTACCAGACTGGGCATTTTCTAGTTTTTGAGTGAAGGTGGTCACCCTAGTGTTGGTAGCTTTAAGTATGTTTTGTGCTTTTTTTCTTTTGTATGTTACCTTTCTATCCCCATCCCCACACCCCGAAAAAAGATTTTTTAAGAAAGCAGACCCAGTAGAAAGTGAGTAAGGATAAGGCAAACCAGGCTGAAAGACAAAATATACAAATACTCAGAAGTGAGAAAAAATTCTATGATCTGTCTGGAAACTATGAATAAAATAGAATAGCAGGAGTGTAGCATATGAAGGAGACAGCAGTGAAACGTAAGACTGCAGGAGTTTGAAATGGTCATAATTTGATCTTTCTACTGGTAATAATGAACTATATAGCTCAGTAGAGTTTTACTGTATTTAAAAACTGCAGCCGTATTACTTCAATTAAATATATTGAGTGACCACGAAGATGGCAGCTTTCATTGAACACAAAAGATAACACAATTCAGATATTATTTATATAGTAGTTTATATTTCAAAGTTATTGAAAACATTTTGATAAGTAAATCATGTACTCCTTTTAATATCCATACATTAAATTGCTTAATAATTTATCATAGTCTAAAAGCTTTAATCAAGCTCATGTCTGAATTTTTCACAAATTCTGAATTGATTTGATCCAAATCAATGAAGTTTTACTTTCCTATAGGTACTAGAGTGTACTGGCTCTGGAGTCATTCTTTCAGGGTTCAATCACAGCCTCAACACTTACTAGCAATTTGGGCAAGTTACCTAATACTCTCTTTCTGAGTTTCTTCATCTGAGAATAATGTTAATATCTACCTTATAGGATTTTCATAAGGATTAATTACAAATTGGCATGTAAAGCACTTCGCATAGTGCCTGGCATAAAGTACATGCTTGGTATATATTATTACTTTTTACTATAATTGCCAGATATAATATGAAGATTGACAGTCTATTCCCCTTTGAAAATGTGGTAAAATTAATTGCTAATGTTTGAAGGTTGTATTTTTATCTGAGGAAACACTGTTTCATAAACATTTCAAAAATATATACCAATCTTCAGAGGTAAATTGGTGGAAAAACATATGTACATCTTGAACTATTTTCATAGAGTTACATCATCAGAGGAAAATTTTTAACATTGAACAAATTCTTAGCTTTATACTGATATGTGACTTTTTCCATTTTTAAAATTTTTGTCTATGAAGCTTTTAAGCAAAAGGGCATTAAAAAGTCTGTGATATTTTATTTTAGAAACTATAAGAATAAATAAAAGAAGGTTGCTTAACCTTCAGCATGTTTTAATTTAATTTAATTTTTTTTTCGTGTTTCTCACTGCCTCTTTGATCAGGTCTTTATTCAAAATAAGCTGTCCATTAATTTTAATAATAAGATCCACTTTGCACAGTTTTCAAAGTAATTGCAAAATGCTTTCTTTCATGAATTTCTCACAATAGCCTTCTAAGGTATAATAAAGCTTTTTACAAATTATGTAGTATCAATTTAACAGTAACCAACCACACCCATTAAAGCTGTAAACAACACCATTTGTTCCTTCCCCCAAAGAACTGAGAAAGAACTGCTGGTGGTCGGGGAGCTAAGGCGGCTTGCAGCTGCCGCTATCCGCCTGTGCTGCTCAAATTCTAGCCAAAACAACCACCACCTCCCCATTAATTTCCTGTGTTTAAAAAGTAATAGAGGCCGGGTGCTGTGGCTCACGCCTGTAATCCTAGCTCTTGGGAGGCCGAGGCGGGCGGATTGCTCAAGGTCAGGAGTTCAAAACCAGCCTGAGCAAGAGCGAGACCCCGTCTCTACTATAAATAGAAAGAAATTAATTGGCCAACTGATATATATATAAAAAATTAGCCGGGCATGGTGGCACATGCCTGTAGTCCCAGCTACGTGGGAGGCTGAGGCAGGAGGATTGCTTGAGCCCAGGAGTTTGAGGTTGCTGTGAGCCAGGCTGACGCCACGGCACTCACTCTAGCCTGGATAACAAAGCGAGACTCTGTCTCAAAAAAAAAAAAAAAAAAAAAAAAAAAGTAATAGAGCCTCTGATATTACTGCCCCAGTATAAGAATATCAAATCAAAAACTTAGCCTGAAACACTGAGCCTATCATGGAGAAATAAGTATTCACTCTGTGAGCACTGATGAAAATTCTTCACTCTATATGCCCAGCTCTCCCCCTCACATCTCTGTGTATCAGGTTTGAATACATAACAAGTTCCTAACAGCCTTCCAGTCTCATTTCAGCACAGTTTAAATTTAACATTGTTAAGAGTTGGGGGAATTACTTGAAAGGAAGTTCTCAACAAAATTCCCACATTTGTTGTTCCTCTTTTTGCTCCTGGGTTTACCTTTCTTGAATGATGGCATGCTTAGAGCAAGTCCCAGTGTCTATTATTCACAGAAGTGTCTCAATAAGCAGGACAACTTCTATCATCCTCATTCTCCCATCCCTAGTAATAAGGAAGAATTGGATCACTTTTTCTGCATCCTAAGATGCTGAACATGGTCTAAGATGATCTAGGTGGCCTGACCCAGACCTGGGCAGTCTCTGGTCTACAGACTCTCTGGGGTGACCTAGAGCAGAAGTTACAAACCAGTGAGACATGGGCCATATTCAGCCTTCAGATAGGTTTTACTTGAATGTTGCTTTTTAAACCTGGGAGATATTACATAAGAATATAGTTCTGGAGGAGTTTCTTAAAAATTAGAAGATCCAATGACCTGGGCCCACATCTCCACATGGCAGCACTGGGCCTGAGGCTGCTGCACTCTTTGGATGAGCCTTTGCGTGTTCTCCAGGTCCTGCAGTTTCCCTTTTTTGCTTTATCAGCCTGGTACCTATAGGCATTTGAGTCAGGGACTCAGTGTAATAAGTCAATGTGAGTTAGAGATCCCTGCTCTGGAGTGTGAACAAGGGACTCATGATCTACAGGGTGAGTTAAGGGCCTCTAATATAGACTTCTGCAGTTTGGAAGCCAGCCCTTGTTTTTAGAATATATCCATATCCCTACAATGATCTTCTTCCTGTAGATTATTTAAACCAACAATGACTTATCTCTAAGGACAACTTCATTTGAAATGATCCCCTCAGAGCTGGACCAGCAACAAATGGACAAATCGCTGATGTTTATTTGAGTGTTTACTTTGTGCCAGGTCCTGGGCTTATGTTTTACAGTTGCTATCACAGCAACTCTGTGAAGTTAATAGTAGTACTATTATTTATCCCTGTTTCAGAGAGGTAAAGTAACTTGTTCCAGATCACATACCTAGTAAACACCATAACCAGGATTTGAACCCAGGCAATTTGCTTCCAGAGCCTCATGCTCTTAGAATAGAGTGCTCCCTCTCTTTCCACAGAGAAGGACCTTACTTAACAAAGTAACCAACAGTTGTTACAGCGCTTACTAGATGCCAGATAATTTCTAGGAACAAATATTAATTTATTTAATCATCCTAACCATATAAGGTAGATTTTATTATTATTCTCATTTTGCAGATGAGGAAACCAAGGGATATGGAATGAATTATCTTCCCAGGCTAGTAAATAGCATAGCTGGAATTGGGATCCAGACAGTCTGGTCCTAGAATCTATTTCCTAAAGCAGTGCTCCATGAGCACCCTGGAGCTCTGTTAATTGAATGTGTTAATGTTACATCCAAATTTTCATTCAGTTGGTCTTTTAAAAGTACTTGTATTTACCATAATAACTGTCATCTCTATACTGGGTGCTAAGTATTTATCAAAAGACACAGATCTCCAGATAGTAGAGCATGCACACTTGAAACACTTGAATAATTAATGTAAAGCAGTAGGCTCAAAACAAATATGATCTTTATATAAGTTTATGTTAAAATATGTGTATTGGTACTGATGTACAGTATATTTTTCTTCCTTTATAACTTTTCTGGATTTCTCAGTTCATAATTTCTTCTGAAACTACTGTGTGTGTCTATATATGTGTGTATGTTTCTTGCATTAACATTTCTTTAGAGGCCGGGTGCGGTGGCTCACGCCTGTAATACTAGCACTCTCATAATCCTAGCACTCTGGGAGGCTGAGGCAGGTGGATCACTCAATGTCAGGAGTTCGAAACCAGCCTGAGCAAGAGTGAGACCCCGTCTCTACTAAAAATAGAAAGAAATTAATTGGCTAACTAAAAATATATAGAAAAAATTAGCCGGGCATGGTGGCACATGCCTATAGTCCCAGCTACTCAGGAGGCTGAAGCAGGAGGATTGCTTGAGCCCAGGAGTTTGAGGTTGCTGTGAGCTAGGCCTACGCCACGGCACTCTAGCCCAGGCAACACAGCGAGACTCTGTCTCAAAAAAACAAGACAAAACAAAACAAAACAAAACAAAATTTCTTTTTAGTAGAGCTGTAAGACAATACCCTTACTTTATTGAGAGTGCAAAAGAATGTGAATTAGACCAGAAAAGCAATATTAAGTCCATTGACACAAAATTTCTCTGACATCACCAGAGACGAGGGGTTCCTTAGAAATACATTCTCTACCTGAATGGAAACCTCCTTAAGCATCAATTTCATTCTATTATAGCTATCTTCATGGTGATTATTTAACATGTTACATAACTCTTCCTTAGAAAACCATGTTCTGAAATCATAGAATGAAGTGGGAATTCATTATCATTATCAATTTGGACTAATGACATATGTAAAGCCCTTTAAGTGGCCTCAGACTGTAATGTTTGTTTTGTTTTATTATTTATTTATTTATTTTTGAGACAGAGTCTCACTTTTTTGCCCACTTTGTTGCTCAGCTGGGACTACAGGCATGTGCCACCATACCCGGCTAATTTTTTGTATATATATTTTTAGTTAGTCAATTGATTTCTTTCTATTTTTGGTAGAGACGGGGTCTCGCTCAGGCTGGTTTCGAACTCTTGACCTTGAGCGATCCACCCACCTAGGCCTCCCAGAGTGCTAGGATTACAGGCGTGAGCCACCACGCCCGGCCAGACTGTAATGTTTTTATAGTTCTTTTATCTAGTTTTGTAATTCATTTATTCCTTCTAATGTCATCTGTCTCTTTTGCTATTATCATTGTGTACTTGCTACTTTGAATCCAGTGGGTCTCGAAGCTTCTACCAAATGACTTGGCATCAGATATGTGATGCTCTTAGGTTGTATACACAGACACAGAATTAAATAATATTGGATCTTATAGACAGAAAGTGGTATACTCCTTTCAATTCCTTTTAAGCCTTCCAATCAGTTTGGAGTCAATATGGCTTCAACTCCTTTCTAATGTCTAATTTTCCTTTTCAACAAAAAAAGAGTAGGCCGTGCACCAGTAGCTCACGCCTGTAATCCTAGCACTCTGGGAGGCCGAGGCGGGCAGATTGATTTAGGTCAGAAGTTTGAAACCAGCCTGAGCAAGAGCAAGACCCCATCTCTACTAAAAATAGAAAGAAATTAGCTGGACAACTAAAAATATATAGAAAAAATTAGCCGAGCATGGTGGCGCATGCCTGTAGTCCCAGCTACTCGGGAGGCTGAGACAGCAGGATTGCTTGAGCCCAGGAGTTTGAGGTTGCTGTGAGCTAGGCTGACGCCATGGCACTCACTCTAGCCTGGGCAACAAAGCGAGACTCTGTCTCAAAAATAAACAAACAAAAAAGAGTAGACTTGTGGCTCCGAGTTTTTGGCAATTCAATAAATTTTCTTTTCATTGTATTTATTTATATGACAGCTTTTTATTTATGGTAAAGGATTCTGGCTTTAATAAATTCTTTTAGAAATAAATTTATTTTGCCTAAAAAGAAATTAAAAGAAAAATGTAAGGATATGGAAGTACAGGTGGTATTTAGATAAAACCGAAAGTGTGAAAATGTACTCAAATGACTGAAGTTTGGAAAACACGACCCCAGTTCAACAAGCACTTCGTTAAGAGGGGTGAGGGTAGGTGACTCCATGCCTTTCTTAAGGAAAAAGTGGATGGAAAAAGAACTTCTTTTTTGTAAGGTGAGGGGTTATTTGTACTAGATTTTTGAGGTTGCTGGCAGTCTGCCTTCTAGTTAAGTAGAACAAAAATTTCTTTCCCCTCTTTTTTTTTTTTTTGCCATTTTTGTTTACCATACAAATAGATATTTTTTAAATGATCATGTCAGAGCCCAACTCTGTCCTGCCAACCTGCAGTTTGGGTGAATATTCCTCTGTATAACTGACTCTTCCATTGCTTAGTCAGTGTCACACCTGCCAGCCTCTTCCGTGTGACAGCCCTCAGATATATCCAGATAGTGTCCTGTTCCTCGTGTATTATTTTGCAGAGAGTTGAAGACATCTGGCAGGATTTCCAGACCCCTCACTATCCTGAGCACTTTCTTTTGAATGTACTCCAGTTTGTTATTGTCTGTGTCTAATTTGGCCACTAAATTGAGCACAATTCACTTACTCATTCAACAGACAGTAATTGAACATCTATGTGCTAGGCAGTGTTCTAAGGTATAGGGATATGGCAGTGAATATCCCCCTTCCTTCATAGAGCTTTCATTCTGGTGGGGGAGGCATATATTAAGCAAGATATTTAAATGAATATACTAGTATATTCTAATTATTATTATTTATCTAGTGATGGATACTAAAGCAAGGAATATACCAATAATGGTCTGCTCAGCACAGAATTCAGTGAGCCTCCTTCTTGTGGAGGCAGTTTTCTTTCAGGTGGCCAGTGATTACATTAGATTAACTATTAGCTTATGTTAGTTTGTGGTCAGCTAAAGTCCCCCGGGCTTCCCTCTCCTCCATAAATGAACATATATTAAATCATACTTCTCTCACACTTTGTGTTTTTGGATTTCATCGTTGTTGTCTTTTGTTTTTTGAGACAGGGTCTCATTCTGTTGCCCAGGCTAAAGAGCAGTGGTGTCACCATGACTCCATGACAAGACTTAAGGCATAAGGAACATAAGGTGGAGCCTTATGGTAGAGGCTTCTGAAGTGAATATGACCTTTAACTCTACTTGCTTAGATTCTCACTATGTTCTTGACCACCCTCACTGTTATGATCAAAAAAATTAAAAATTAGTTCCACATCACTGCCTGTGTTTTTTCCTTGTTTTATCTCTCTTGTACAAGGCCTGGATAACCCACACAGTTGTTCCTGAACTTACGAACCTAACTTGCTTTATTTCTACTAGCTAGCCTTGATTGCTTGCTCTCTTTTATGCAGTAATTTCACCCTTAATTCCCTTATGATCAGTATTTCCAGTTTAACGTAAGTGACCCAAGGAACATGCTAGGCATAGACATGAATGAGGGAGGTTCCTCACCCTTCAGGAATTCTCAGTCTAACAGCCAAGACAGACATATAAACAGATGACCATAATATCTGATAAGGGCACTAGTAGAAGTGTGTGCAGCACAGAAGAAGGACTCAGCACTCAGGCTGGGGGAACAGGAAAGGAAATAAAAGCCTGGTGACATGAAACAAGACTGACAGGTTCAGAAACTGCAAGTTTGCTAAAGCATGACATACCAGTTAAAAGCTGACAAGACTGTAGGCTGAATCAACAGGCAGGGTCCAAAGTATGATGATTCTTTTGTATCATGCTAAAGCATTTCCACTTTCTGCAGTAAGCAATGCAAGATCCATTAAAAGACTGCAATTTTCTTTAAAATTTTGTAGGATTATATTATAGTTCTAACAATAGGTTTAGATTATGTTTAATTCCTTAGTCTTAAGAGTTTGTTCCATTTTATTTCGTAGCTTTTCAGTTTGTTTGCTTAGAAATCGGAGTTGGTAGTCAAAATACTGAAGAGTAAAACCAAATGAATCACACAACCAAGCAGGGCTGTTTACAAGGAAGCCCAGCTGTTTCTTCCAAGTCCAGGATCATTCTCTTTGTTTCCATTCCTATTCATAATGATGAAGAAAATATATTGTAAGTAAAATATTAGTTTAAATCCAAAATAGGTTGAAAATTGGAGGAAATGGATTCATCCTGGCTTATATAGCTTTTCTGTTGAGTGCTTTATTTTAGTTTGAGAAGTTGATGTGAATAGCCACTGATGGTGGATTTCTGTTCCATCACGTGGGTGTCAATGTAAGGGGAGGAGGGGATATCCTCTGACCCGTCTTCCTCGTCTGCTTCTTAACCTCCTTCCTGTTCAGACAATCAACAGCAGTTCTTTGCTGGACACCACTCACCACACTCATAAAAGGCCAACAGTCAACTATGCCCCAACCTGGAATTAATTTCATATGTTTTGTTACTTAAGAGGTAATCAAATTGCAGGTCTAGTATTTAGATATCAATTCTTGATTGTTTTCCATAAAATGAGAATATTATTACAGAAAACAAAGTTGATATTTAAATCAATACCCTTAGAACATTAAGAATATTTTTCCAAATAACATACTCTTTTACTATTTTAAGTCTGTACAAATAGTGCTATTCTATAGTTTCTACAGATTAGCCCTCTTTCGAGGGATGGTTCAGTTGAATGTCAATTTTGGATTTAAAATTCATCTACGTTTAGAATTTTTACTTAGTAAAAAGAACTTCTGTATACTTTCACTTTTTCAATTACCTTCACTCAAGTGTTTATATCAGTGCCATAAGAAATTGTATTTTTAGCTTCCCAGATAAACTTAAAACACAGTGCTCCTAAAAAAGTAGTTGGAAATAAGAAAGCACGTGATAATTCCTGCTTAACAAATGCCAATTCTCCCATATTTAATTTTTAGGTTGGTATGAATTTTATTTTTAAGAAATTATTCGGCTGGGCACTGTGGCTCACGCCTGTAATCCTAGCTCTCTGGGAGGGTCAGGAGTTTGAAACCAACCTGAGCAAGAGTGAGACCCTGTCTCTACTATAAATAGAAAGAAATTCATTGGCCAACTAATATATATATATAAAAAAAAAATTAGCCTGGCATGGTGGCGCATGCCTGTAGTCCCAGCTACTCAGGAGGCTGAGGCTGGAGGATTGCTTGAGCCCGGGAGTTTGAAGTTGCTGTGAGCTAGGCTGACGCCATGGCACTCACTCTAGCCTGGGCAACAAAGTGAGACTCTTGTTTCAAAAAAAAAAAAAAAAAGAAAGAAAATAAATTATTCACCTCATCTTGTTCAGTCATAAAAAAAATGATTGGCTCTTCAAATTATTGCTTCTCTTATATATGCCTTCAATATCTATTAATGGAAATAATAGTCACTCAAATCAAATCCTAAAAAATAAACCTGACAATTGAGAAAAACGTATAAGACATTGTATTTCTGCTTTAAGACATATTGGTAATGTTATATACCTACCAGTTTATAAGATCATTTTTCCTTTTCTCTGAAATGAGTTTAAAAATATATGTAATGCATGTTAATATAACTTTATTAGAGATTAACTCATGGAGAATTTTTTCTATTAGTATGATCACACATAGAAATAATGTGTAATTCAATCTTATGAATGTGCAAATGTCTCTTTACTTTTGATAATTCAGCTTCATCAAACCCAGAAGTCATCAAGATAAACTCAATTCTGGATATAGTAACAAAAGTGGAGGATTATTATCTGAAAGGATATATCGTTGGAGCTATTCATCCTGTTATACAACCTGTGGTGCAGCGAAAACACCTCCCTGCAAGTTACCTATATAGGGTGGTGCTGTCACGTGTGAAATTAAGGTAAGCATGGTGCTCAAGAGAACAGTCATACTAAAAGGGAGTTGTGAATGACAGTTTTCTTTGTCTGAAAGAAAAGAAAATTTCAACAAAAGGATGGAGAATAAAGAATAATTGAGGGTTTTAGTTTAAGGCAATTTTCCAGCAGTTTAACCTGGATTGACGTACAAAAATTTACACCCCCTTCCTTAAAACTGCTAATTGATTTTAGCTTCTTGCAGACAAATAGGTACGAGGTGAGGATGTCAGTAACAAAGGGAAAGCAAAATAGACTCAAGAGGCACCTGGAAGCTCCTATAGCAGCTTTAGCAGATGAAAGAGTAGCAGTTACCTACAGGTACTGTCACTGGGCTGAAAGTGCTGACCAGACCCATGAGGTCCACTCTCACTGTCCTATATTGTTTTATTAATAGTGGCAACAGAAATTATCTCTACATTCTAAAACTTTTGACAGCAGAAACACCTACTACACCAAGTTCTCCAAATGGATAGATCTCTTGTCAGCTTTTTCCCCCAAATAGGATTTAAAAGCCAACTATTGTGGGTTTTTTTCATTTTAATAGCTACTTTTCCAAACAGTACTACAGCCATTTTTGCCAACCTAGATTGTAAATTTATAGGTTTCATGGTAAAATACTGTTGCTGTTTTCCAAGGGAAGGATGAAAATAACTAGACCAATGTCTTATATTAACACATTAAATTTGTGTGTGGGTTTTTGGGGTTGTTTTTGTTGTTGTTGTTGTTTTTTGAGACAAGGTCTTGCTCTGTTGTCTGGGCTAGAGTGCAGTGGTATCATCATAGCTCACTGCAACCTCAAACTCCTGGACTTGAGTGATCCTCCTGCCTCAGCTCCCATGTAGCTAGGACTACAGGCACATGCCACTATGCCCCCCTAATTTTTCTATTTTTTATAGAGACAAGGTCTTGCTCTTACTCAGGCTGGTCTCAAACTCCCACCCTCAAGCAGTTCTCCCATCTTGGCTTCCTAAAGTGCTAGGATTACAGGAGTGAACCACCAAGTCCGGCCTTAACACGTTAAATTTTTTTATACAACTCTTCAACTATAAAAATACATTACTTAATGATGAGGATACGGTCAGAGAAATGCATCCTTAGGAGATTTTATCATTGTCTGAACACATAGAGCCTATTTACACAAATCTAGATACTGTAGACTACTACTAGTGCTCCTAGGCTACAAACCTGTACTGAATACTGTAGGCAATAGTAACACAATGGTAAGTATTCATTCATTAAAACATACCTAAACATAGAAAAGGTGCAGTAAAATTACAGTATTATAATCTTATGGGACCACCATCATATATGTGGTCCATCTTTGATGAAAACATTATTATGCAGCGCATGACTGTATATCAAAACTATCTCAAAGACCAAGGTAAAAATTATGTTTTCTCTTTATAGTGATAGATCAACAATAATCACTGTATTTTTTTAAATTTTTTTTTACTCTTAGAGGTTTTATTTGAATCATATTTATATCTTTTTTTTATTTCATCATATTATGGAGGTACAAATATTTTTAGGGTTACAAATATTGCCCCTGCCCCTCCTCCCTCCCCGCACGTGTCCAATCCCCCGGTGGTGTGCATCACACACGTTATGGAAGCATACACCCCTTTCCTCCTCCCCCCTCCCGCCTGCCCACCACCCGATAAAAAGTTTTGTTTTGATTTTTTTTTTTTGACATTTTGGTTACAACAATAATCACTTTAACTGAAAGAGCTAAGCAGAGAAGGAAAAATGAAATAAGAGGAAAACTGAGAAAATAGGAAAATTGAAAAAGAAAAGGGCATTAAACAATTCCAGGTGTGGTTTTAAAAGGACACTGTCTGCTACATTTGTGGCAGGGTGTATACAGGCTTCAGCTTTCACTAGACTAGGAAGCTTCATCAGATACTTACTAGTTCAAGCATTACTAAACAAATATGACATTTTTGCACAGTAGCAATGCTTATGTCCTAATTATTAATACAAATCTTATCAACCATGTGTAAATTATCTTTTCTGCTTTGAGAATTACTTCAAATAGACTTAGCAGTGCCTTGACAAGGCTAAGAATAAGCAAGGAAAAAAGATCAGAAAAGAAGAAAAAGGAAAAAGGAGAATATTTATCTGCATTTAAATAGGATTTTTACTTGTGTTTATTGCGATAACAAGGATCTAAAACTATTTCTCATAATTTTCATTAAAACAGACATGAAGCTGTTCTTTCTTTTTAAATTAGAAATTAAGTTAATAAAAGTTTAAATTTAGGAAATTTAAGTTAATAGAAGTTAATGTGTGTTTCATATATTTTTATATAAAAAGATAGCCGTCAGGCTTGAAATAACAAAAAATGATTGCCTTGACCTTATTTGTAAGTTGCTCACTCATTTTCACATGAGCAGATTGGGTGAAAATCAGCAATTGGCCTCAACCATGAACATATTCTCTCTGTTACAGCCCGAAACATTCAGCAGTACCCAGTGGACAAAGACGCCCAAGGCTTCTGATTGAGGAATGTCCTCTAATTTATGAGACACAAACAAATGACATAGCAAAAGAGCTGATAGAAAAGGTACTAAATGTATGCATTTTTTCATAGGATGTTGAGAAACATTTGGTATTTCTTCATCAATTTCCTTTTTTACTTTAAAAAGAACAGGGAAATGATAGGTGACTTTTTCTGCCAGAATTTAAAACATATTATAGCACTGGTACCAAATTATTCAAGGTTAAAAATAGAAATACAGGGCAATGAAACAGAATGAAGATGCCCAGAAGTAAATTTAAACATATCTAAGAAGTTTAGTAACAAACCTGATGAAATAAAATGGAGGAATAACCATTACTTAATGAATGCTGTTGGGAAAGTGGGCAGTTGTTCTGTAGAAAATAGATTCCACACATTTCAGGTGAGAAAAAGAGGTAATTTTTTAAATATAAAAAATACAAATGAAAACAGAAGAGTAAACATATTCAATTATGAATAGATTGAGGAGTTTGAATATATAAATATAACATGTACTAGGAAAACTGAGCTTAAAAAAACATCAAGGGGAAATCTGCAACCAGTGTGGCCTATAGGAGATTCATTTTCAGAATATACAGTATAGGAAATGACTACAAATACATTAAAGTGATGGCCATTCTTACATGGACAGAGTCCATGGACAGCAAATACAAAAGGAAATATAAATAATTATTAACAGGGGACAGTTAGCAACAGCTTTAACCTAATAATTGGTTTTGGGGGTTTTTTGGCTGAAGAGGCTACATAATGTAAATAAAAACCAAGAATTAATACTTCACCATAATTAAACTGAGAAACTAAATCAAAATCATTAAATCCAGTATTGGCAAAACTTTAAGAAAAGTTAACATTTATATTGCAACTGGCAATATAAATAAATTAGTACAGTGTTCCTGAATATCTATTTGGTAAGAAGAATTGTAAATCCTGTTTTATTTTATTACCTAGTAATCTCCTCTTTAGGAATCTATTCCAAGAAAATAATTGAAAGGGGAGAGAGGAGAGGGAGAGGATGGGGAAAGAAAGAAAGAAAGAAGAAAGGAAAGAAAAGAAAAGAAAAGAAAAGAAAGAAGTAAATGTATTTATTACCATTGACCTGTATGCTAAAAAATGATAAATATGATAAATTATATACGTATATT
Source organism: Microcebus murinus (assembly GCF_040939455.1). NCBI lineage: Eukaryota > Metazoa > Chordata > Mammalia > Primates > Cheirogaleidae > Microcebus > Microcebus murinus. Next base: position 71,396,774 of record NC_134111.1, on the reverse strand, counting down.
TTACCTTAGTTTTTTTTTTTTGAGACAGAGTCTCACTCTGTTGCCCAGGCTAGAGTGAGTGCCATGGTGTCAGCCTAGCTCACAGCAACCTCAAACTCCTGGGCTCAAGCAATCCTTCTGCCTCAGCCTCCTGAGTAGCTAGGACTACAGGCATGCACCACCATGCACGCCTAGTTTTTTCTATATATATTAGTTGGCCAATTAATTTCTTTCTATTTATAGTGGGGATGGGGTCTCGCTCTTGCTCAGGCTGGTTTCGAACTCCTGACCTCAAGCAATCTGCCCGCCTTGGCCTCCCAGAGTGCCCGGCCTTACCTTAGTTTTTTAAAAAAAATTTTAAAGAAAATAATTTAAAAGGGGCAAATCATTTTTATACAAAGATATTTAATCAACAGTGAATAAGTGGCCAAATTATCAGTAACTGAAAGGTTTCAAAGTAGACAATGATGTATCAATACAATAGAATATTTTGTGAGCTTTAAACATGACAACTATATTGATTGTCAAGATAGAAAACTCAGGCTGGATGCAGTGGGTCACTCTTGTAATCCTAGAACTCTGGGAGGCCGAGGCAGGAGGATTGCTTGATCCCAGGAGTTTGAAATTGCTGTGAGCTATAGTCATGCCATTGCACTCTAGCTGTGGCAACAAAGCAAGACTCTGTCTCAAAAAACAAAAGAAAGGCCAGGCATGGTGGCTCACACCTGTAATCCTAGCACTCTGGAAGGTCCAGGTGGGAGGATCATTTGAGCTCAGGAGTTCAAGACTAGCCTGAGCAAGAGCCAGACCCCATCTCTACTAAAAAAATAGAGAGAAATTAGCTGGACAACTAAAAAAAAAAATTATATATATATATATATATATATATATATATATATTAGCCAGGCATGATAGCACATGCCTGTAGTCCCAACTACTCGGGAAGCTGAGGCAGGAGGATTGCTTGAGCCCAGGAGTTTGAGGTTGCTATGAGCTAGGCTGATGCCACGGCACTCTAGCCCAGACAACAGAGTGAGACTCTGTCTCAAAAAAAAAAAAAGAGTCTACATGATATAACTTGATTGAAACATAAAGGTTGAACACTGTATGTATATTGATTAAAACGAAGAAAAAAATTGTACATTCATAAATATTCTAAATTGATGAGATCCTGTGGTGAAAAGGTTTTGTTATTATTGCATTGACATATTTATAATGTTTAAGCTTTTATTTAAATGCATACAGACAATATCTAAGGTGTTTCCTTTTCGGTAAGAAACTGTGAAACTTGTTCACTTCTTTCTATGGTTGTTTCCAAGCTTTAAATAACCATGTATAAGATTATCTGTGGTTTATGTAGTTAGTTATAGCTGCTAATGATATTTCCCATTTCACTATAAAGTCACCATTCAGTAAAGGCTTTTAGGAGCAGTCTTTGAGATTAGATTTTTATAAACAAAGTACACATACTGTTTACTACTGCCATTCTGGGAAATTTAATTTTTTTTTTCTGAGACTAAATCCACTCCAGAAAGTGTCTTTTGAAAACAAAAATGTAGCTACTAATTTAATCTTAGTAGATCACCATCAGAGCCCTTGTTTTGCATTTGACTTCCTGGACACAGTTAAAGATCTATTTAAACAGGAAAGTACTGTTATTTCAGTAATTAGAATAATGGGGTTATTTCATGAAGAGAAAAGCTTCAGGAAACATAACATGAAATATTTGAACACTGCTCTGAGTATGAACAAGAGCAATAGATGACTGCCAAATATTATTTTTGAACAGCTGCCTTGTATAAAGAGTTGGTTGTTGAACAGCTAAATTTCAAATCGCAACTTTATTTTTTTATTTTTTTAGAAACAGAGGCTTGCTCTGTCACCCAGGCTGGATTGCAGTGGCACGATCATAGCTCACTGTAACCTTGAATACCTGGGCTCAAGCAGTCCTCCTACCTAAGCCTCCCAAATAACTGGGACAGGTGTGTAACACCACAACTAATTTTTTTTTAAACATTTTTTTTTTCAAGACAGTGTCTCAGTATATTGTCCAGGCCGGTCTCAAACTTATAGCCTCAGCTGCCAGAGCCCAAAGTGCTGGAATTACAATCGACAGCCCCAGCACTCAGCCCTTAAAGCAAGTTTGTTTTTTGTTGTTTTTTTTTGAGACAGAGTCTCACTCTGTTCCCCGGGCCAGAGTGCCATGGTGTCAGCCTAGCTCACAGCAACCTCAACTCCTGAGCTCAAGCAATCCTTCTGCCTCAGCCTCCTGAGTAGCTGGAACTACAGGCATGCACCACCATGCCCAGCTAATTTTTTCTATATATTTTTAGTTGGCCAATTAATTTCTTTCTATTGTCAGTAGAGATGGGGTCTGGCTCTTGCTCAGGCTGGTTTCGAACTCCTGACCTTCAGTGATCCACGTGCCTCGGCCTCCCAGAGTGCTAGGATTACAGGCGGGAGCCACCGCCTTAAAGCAAGTTTTAACATTATGCTAATTAATGTTCACTCTAATTTTAAAATTAGGTTTACAAATGTTTCTCGGGATTTCAAAATGAAAATAACATTTAAAAAGTGCCAGTCTTCCAACTTAAAAAATGGAAAGGACATTAATACTATATCTGTTACCAGACCTCTCCAGATAAAATTTTCTAGTAATAGAAAAACCTTTCTGCATTTTTTCACTCAGATCAATTAATAAGACCTAGAGAAAGCACTGACAATAAATTCACCCATTTCTCCCTACAGAATGCCATGCATGCCTCCTTACCCCTCCCTTTTATCTCCTACGATACCTGATATAAAGGAAAATCTGTAGCTATTTTTAAGTCCTCATACATTGTTATAATCTCAATATGTTAATTTGTAGGCGGGAATGATACTGCATCAGCCATAGTCCTTTGTCCTAGCTCCACACACCCACAGCCTCTCCCTTTCTTAGAATTCTCCCCACCATAGGCTGCAGCTGAGTTACAGTTGCCCGCTTTGGGCATTGCTCTCTGATTTTGCCCCAGTTCTTTGTGGCCTTTTTCCATTCCATTTCATTCTAACTGTGGATGTTTGCACTTGCACCTCCATCATAACTCTTTCTTTTCCTCCCAAGTAAAATTTAAGGCATTCAATTTAAATGTTTACAACAGTGACCATATAAAAGACATTGCTATTTCATTTTAACTAATTTAATGAGTACGTATGGAGCATCTGTAAGTATAAAACACTGCGTGCGATACAAAGATGAACAAGACACAGTCCCTGCCCTCAAAGGAATTGCCAGTTCAACACAGCAGAAAGAGAACAAAGAAATGAAGCAAAAGCAGAGAGGAAAATGCCTTAGGTTTTGGGTTTTTTTTGTTTGTTTGTTTTATTTTGTTTTGTTTTGCTGTATGCATTTAAGTAAAAGCTAAATCTTAAAGATGTGTCAAGGGGAAAGGTGCTGAATATGAAAATAACTACTCTTAAGGTCTCAAATTATTTCACTGGTATTATGTCTTATGCTTCAGAATCCTGTTTTTTAACTGATAGGATTGAATCTACTCGTGTATTTGCTCCAGATAGGAGACAATAGCGTGAAGATATAAGCCAATCAGAAAGCTTCATAAGAGTTGTGGTATGCTTTATATGTACACGTTTGTCAAGAACTAGTCTTTTATTAACATCAAACAAACAACGCTGGGTGTTTTTTGCTTAAATTAATAAATATCTTCTTTATTAATGAAGATGTATTTAGTAATTATATTTAGGGATTTCTTGGGGTAGTTTTTAATTTTACTCCAAGTGGAGAGACCATTGTTATATGGTCTGCAAAAATCATTCTTTAGAATTATTAGTTCTTCCCAAATCGTATCCTTTCAGAAAAAAGGCTATCATAAAAAATATATAAAATATATACTTTACTGTCATAAAAATATGATTCCTATTTTCATAATATCCAAAGTGTATTAGTTCTGTTTGAAGATCACGATGATAGTGTAATATAATTTTAGGAGCAGTGCTATTTTAGAGGTTAGTTTATGAATGAGTCTTTAGTTACCAGGCAGTTTATTCTGTCTTCTAGTGGATCTCCTCAATGAGCCTGAAGGTTAATTGATAAGGTAATGCATGTAAATGGAGTTTATATTTTGTTCTGCCATCTCTTTTTACATCTCAGATTAATGTCGCTGCTAAAAGAGGAATGAAATTTGTTGGATTCATATCACAGCATTATTCACCATCTAAATTCTGCAATGGAACCAACCATGATGGAGATATAGAATCAATGCTACATATGAGACACAGTTCAGATGAAAACTGTAAAAGTTGGAATGAAGGAACATTAAGTGGGCAATCATCTGAAAGTGGAATTGAGGAAGAACTTCATCATGAAAGCGGACAGTATCAAATGGAACAAAATGGCAGCCCCAGTTCCCCTAAATCAAGAAAGGGAGAAGGTATTGACAAGATGAGTAGAAAGAGAATATATTACGAGTTTAAATGTAGCCCAACAAGTTTTAAAGCTTTTTGTAGAAATATTTGGCAATGTAAATTTCTAAAGATTATAAAGACTAAGTGATCTAATATAAATTTGTCATGATTTTTTTTAATTATTACAACCAGAAGTAAGACAGGGCAGGTTTTCCAGACAGGTGTCCCTGGCAGGTCATACAATGCCATCCACATGATGAAACTTTTTGTTGAAGATTAGGTTCCCATTTAATCATTCAAAACTCCATTGTAAAATGGAGGCTGTACATGTGTACCAAAAAATCCAGTCTCTAAAGAAAGCTGTTCTGACTTAAAATTTGTCTTTATAAACAATGTGTGAGAATTTTAGGTTTGGACTTTCCTATTTCATGAATGGTTTTCACTTTTGAAATTAATTGGCTTTCTTCGATCATCTACTAGAATATGAAAATGGCACATTGTGATATAACAATAGTGCCTGCAACCTAAAATAACTTTGAACAATAGTTTTATTCTTGTGTGCCAACTAGCAGATCTTCCCAAGAAATTGTGAGTATTCAATGCATATATGTTGGACTGTTCAAAATTTTCTGATACCTTTATGGGCATGCATTTAAAAATGCATGATTTTTTTCTATCAGAGAAAAATCAAAGACTACATATATTATATCCTAGAGTTAACAGCAGTCTCTGGAGTCACATGCCTCAATTTCTTTATAAAAAGGGGTTGATAGTAGGGACTCACTCTTTGGGTTGTTTGGAGAAGTAAACAGGAAATGTCTACAAAGTGCTTAGCCTAATGCCTAGCACAGAATAGACTCTATTTTAAGTTAGCCCATGTTAATTGATCTTTTGATCAGTGTTGGCACTAGAGGAGTGCACATTGATGTCATAGGCTCTCTGCGTTATGATGAGATATGCTCAGCATCCTGTGCATGGCAGAGATTTGACCACATGAGAGATTTGACCATTTGACCACATGAGCACCATCTCCTGAAGAAAGAACTGGAAGCATTTCCCCAATGTATCATCTCACCAATCCCCCCAACACCATCTCCCTCCCTCCCCTTTTCTCACCAGTTCTCTAAGCTAATAACCACCCTGATTTTCCTGCAGCATAAAAATTATAGGACTGTAAGCATGAACAAGAGTTGTTGGAGCTACAGTGAGAGGCTATTCACTATCTCCCACCCACTGCTACCTTTAAACTCTATGCTGGTTCCCACCCTAACTTTGATCAAATCAGGAGTCTATTTCTAGTCCTTACATTCAAAATCCAATGTGCTACTCAATTGAATTATCTATCAATCTTTAAATTCTGCTCTCTAAATATTTTTAAATTATATACTTCTCAATAACTTTTCTATGGCAGTGGTTCTTAATTGGAAGAGGTGGTAGTGGGCTAGTGGTAGTGCACAAAAAGGCTCTTGGAGTATCTGGTGAAATCCATAGAATCCAAATACTTTTGTCTGTAACGCAGGTGATGTTAAACTTCCTAAAATACAACGCTGGGTGTGGGTCCATAGACCCCAGATTAAGAATTTGCCAGTTTCTGGTAAAGCAGAAGCTATGGCCCAGCATTTCCATGTCTAAGTATGTATTCTAGACTCACTCACATGTGTCTAGGGAGACATGAAAAATGTTTCTAATAACAAAAAATTGGAAATAACATATATGTCCATCAAAAGGAGAATAGTAAACTTGAATACTATGTAGCAGTTAAAATAAGTGAATAAGATCTGAATGGTTATTTACATTTTAAAGGCACAATGTTGAATAAAAATCAATTTATAAGGCCGGGCGCGGTGGCTCACACCTGTAATCCTAGCACTTTGGGAGGCCGAGGCGGGTGGATTGCTCAAGGTCAGGAGTTCGAAACCAGCCTGAGCGAGACCCCGTCTCTACCAAAAATAGAAATAAATTAATTGACCAACTAAAAATATATATACAAAAAATTAGCCGGGCATGGTGGCGCATGCTTGTAGTCCCAGCTACTCGGGAGGCTGAGGCAGTAGGATCGCTGAGCCCCGGAGATTGAGGTTGCTGTGAGCCAGGCTGACGCCACGGCACTCACTCTAGCCTGGGCAACAAAGTGAGACTCTGTCTCAAAAAAAAAAAAAAAATCAATTTATATATCGATATATACAGTATGATACCATTTAAATAAAGTAATTAAACTATTACATAAATGATGTGTAAAATGGTTGCATATAATTTATGGGTATATAAATGTATATTAAAAGAATAAAAGCTTGCATGAGAATGACAAACACCAAATTCATTGTAGTAGTTATTTATGGAAAATGGAAATAGGGAGTGCTACAGAGTAGCCTCAATTATATTCATTTCTCATTTCTTTGAAAAAATAGTCTGAAGCAAACATGGCATAATGCTGACATTTGGTTAAGCTGAGTGGTGGGTACTTTTATTAATTGTCTGTACTCATTTGTAAGCCTGAAGTATCTTGATTAATAAGAAAAAAGATTTTAAGAATCTTTGATCAATAGAATTATAATTTTCCCCTTTTTTCTTTTTCTGAATGCCTATCCTCAGATAACAAATTGTATATAGTCTTCAATGCTTTTGATGATGATTCAACCTGCTGGACCTATCAGGAAGGCATCCTGTCAATGAAAGTAACAAGAAAAGGATCCATCATTAGCACACTTGATGCTGATTGGCTCGAATTAACTACATTTTATTATAAGCAAGGCTTGTCTTTGATTGATTCTTTTGTATGCTGGGAAACATCTAAAGGTAAGTTTTATATTAATGATATATTTATATCTAAGGAATTTGAATTTATGTCAAAGTTGGTGAAAATGTTTTTACCTCTCAAGTTCTATGCCTGAAAGGATAGATATTATTTTTGAAGAAATAGATTCCAATCATTACACAGCTACGTAGCTTTAATTTAAAAGTTTAACCACAGTTGAGAGCAAATGGACACCCAGTGTATGTGGTAGAATTGTAACGTGATTATATAGTCAGTCTATACTTGACTCTTTCTATAATTTGTATACAAAAGTAATCTTTGGTTCAGAAAATTATGTTGACCCTATTCCTATTTCTGTCTTCTCTTTGTCTTTCATCTCTCTCTAGCCTTGCTCATTTAGTTACAATGGAGTATTGAATCATTTGTGTCTATCACAAAAACAAAAAACAAACACCAAAATATTTCTCAAAAATGGCTTTCTAGGGAGGTTTTTTTGTTTTAAAAGAAAAGGAAAAAGGGTAGTAAGGAGGTTATGAAAGCCAGTATAATTAGAGACCCTAACTCAATGAGATTAGAAGAAAGAATGAAAGAGCAAATGAGATAAGTTTTCAATACACCTTGCTATTGTTAAATCAGCCTTGTAATACCTTAACTAATGCAATTGAAGACAGGATGAATACTTAAAATGATCAGGAGTCATGTTCTAGTAGGTCCTTATAACTAGCAACAATATTAGGGATCAGGCCCATTGGAGCACCCAGAAATACAGCACCTTGCATAGTGCTTGGTACATGGCAGGTGCTCAGTAAATATTTCTTAGTATTTTTCAGTTATTAGAAACTTCTTCCAACTTGGTCTTTTATGGTTAACAGCAACGTTTAATAGGAAGAGCATAGGCTTTAGAATCAGATAGATCAGGGTTTAAATCCTGTCTTCTACTTATTAGCTGTGTGATTGTGAGAAGTTAGTGGAGCTCCTAAAAAAAGGACATAAAAATACTTCTACTTTATTGTTGTGAGAATTTAATAAGATAGAACATTGTAAAACGACTCCTGCACTATCTAGCCCACAGTACTGCTGTGACTTTTCTTTCCTGCCACTTGTTATGTTAGTTTATGCTTCTCTCTCTCTCTCTCTCTATCTCTCTCTCTCTCTCTCTCTCTCTCTCTCTCCCTCCCTCCCTCCCTCCTTTCTCTTCCTTTCAAAGTGTGTGAGTTGGAGCCATTTCAAATTCTGGTTTGTGACTAACTGCCAGAGGAAAAAATGAAAAATATTCTTTACACAGTCTCTCTCAGGCATCCTTGCCTTGGGCTTCGCTGATAAAAATAAAATTAGCCATGGCAGTTGCCAGCTGGAGACTGTGGGGCTTTTGTTCTTAATGCCTCAGAAGCCATTTAGAAAGCCCTAGGGAGACTCTGCCCCTCCCTGCAGCTCCTGGGTGGTAGTGGGGAATCTCTCCCTTTCAGCCACTCTGGAATGTCTCATTATACATTTTACATTTCAGGCTATGCCAAGCCCCTAACAAGCTGCGTCAGTGTGTGGGGTCTAGCAATCGGGTGTGTCGTTTGGGGCTTTCTTGGGAGTACACAGGGTAGCTGCAGAAGAGAAATTGTGACGAATGTCTGTGTCACTGTGAGAAACAACTCAGGAAGCAAGGCTGAATTGGTCACTTTGTTATGGGATGCTTAATGCCTGACATCTAAAGCATGTGGGGGGGTGGGGAGACAATGCATATTTTTATCTTTGTCTTGCTTTTGGCGTCTTCTAAAATATTGTCAAAAGTCAGCCCACCACAGGGAATGGATGCACAAAACCAAACAGTACTCAGAAATTTAAATATATTACCTCAAAATCACATTGAATAAAATACCTTCTTCCAGAAACGGGGTTGGGAGGGATCTGTGAAATTCCTCTTCAGTGGCCTTCCATACACACTCTTGCCAGGGTATTTATTCCAGTTGATTCATTGAACATGTAAAGAGGGAGTCATGATCTGATTTTTACATTTTTAAAACAACCTCTTTGGCATCATTTTGGGAAATGGATCATAGAGGGCTAGTGTGGAAGAAGGGAGGCTGCTGAGAGGCTGTTGCAGTGGTGCCTACAGAGATGACAGTGGAGATGGAGACAAGTAGACAGGCTGAGATTTGCTTCAGAGATAGAATGTGTGTGATGGAGACACAGAATTAGTTACCATACCTGCCTGCCTTCTATTTCAGAGATGGTCCTGGGCCCACCTCTGGGCAGTTTAATGCCACAAATGACATGTGAACCAAAAATGCTAAAGTGGAATATTACCTCTCCTTAAATTTACAGGAATATCAATGTTATATCCAGTTAAAAATGAATGTATAAGATCACATGTCTGGCCGGGCGAGGTGGCTCATGTCTGTAATCCTAGCACTCTGGGAGGCCGAGGCGGGTGGATTGCTCAAGGTCAGGAGTTCGAAACCAGCCTGAGCAAGAGCAAGACCACTGTCTCTACTGTAAATAGAAAGAAATTAATTGGCCAACTAATACATATATAGAAAAAATTAGCCGGGCATGGTGGCACATGCCTGTAGTCCCAGCTACTCGGGAGGCTGAGGCAGGAGGATTGCTTGAGCCCAGGAGTTTGAGGTTGCTGTGAGGTAGGCTGACACCACGGCACTCACTCTAGCCTGGGCAACAAAGTGAGACTCTATCTCAAAAAAAAAAAAAAAAGATCACATGTCTGGACAAGTAAACCATTCCCTGGGAATGCTTCAAACATGTGCTTCCAAACCAGGTTCAAGTATCTTTGGGGTATGCAGCCTTGTGCCAGGGAGTACACAAGTTCACAAAGGTGCAAAACGAAACTCTTACCAAAATGTCAGTATTACTTTAAGATTGAGTGGCTGGAAGATGGAAGAGAACATTGCTTTTTTACATAAGATGAATGAATATCTTTGAAAAGAATGCAAAGTTTTGGCCGGGCGCTGTGGCTCACGCCTGTAATCCTAGCTCTTGGGAGGCCGAGGCGGGCGGATTGCTCAAGGTCAGGAGTTCAAAACCAGCCTGAGCAAGAGCGAGACCCCGTCTCTACTATAAATAGAAAGAAATTAATTGGCCAACTGATATATATATAAAAAATTAGCCGGGCATGGTGGCACATGCCTGTAGTCCCAGCTACGTGGGAGGCTGAGGCAGGAGGATTGCTTGAGCCCAGGAGTGTGAGGTTGCTGTGAGCCAGGCTGACGCCACGGCACTCACTCTAGCCTGGATAACAAAGCGAGACTCTGTCTCAAAAAAAAAAAAAAAAAAAAAAAGAATGCAAAGTTTGCATGGGTTTTTAAAATAGAACATTAGAGTTTAAAGAAATGTATGCTTGCCATAAATCATTTCAAACTCTACCTGGAGACAGTTTGTATACTTCAAGGCTACAAGTGCACTTTCCTTTGCTGTTGGTGGTATTTGGCTAAGAAAATATTTTGAGAAGGAGTGGGTCAGGCCAGTGCTTTCTAACTTTTTCATATCACCCACCCGTAGAAAATGATACTATTGTTGGGCACACGGGTATAAGTGGATAAAGCTGCTCTGGCCAGGACGAGGCAACCTGTGCCTTGGCACACCTGTGACCTGTTAGCACACCAGTGGGCCAAGGCACATTGGTTGGGAAACTCTGGGTTATGTAATGTTAAGAGGTGACTCAGATGGGAGGCAGTTATTAAGTAATTATTCATAATTATCACCTCACCCCATTACCTGGAAGATTTAACAAACTGAACAATCAAATGATCAATTCCCAAAGAGGCCTTCCCTGCCACCCTCCCTTGCTGCCTCTTCTGTTAGGGAGAAATGTCTCAAGAGATGTAAGAACTCCCTCCTGTGGAAGTGTCAGACTTCATTGGCTCTGTGGGCCCTAAGAAAGCCAACCAGGGACCGTAGGGAGCTCTAAAATGAGAAAAAAAGACTTCTGTTTTTAACTAAAATATAACATACATATAGTAAAGTTAATCTTATGTGTACAGCTGAAAGGAACATAAATGTTCAAATATAGAACATTTCTAGCATCCCAAAAGGCCTCCCCATGACCTGTCCCAATCAATATCCTCCAACCCTAAGATAAACATTATTATGACTTCCATCACAATAGATTAGTTTTGCCTATTCTTGAACTTCACATAGGTTAAATCTGCAGTCCCCAGTTCCTGGGCTGAAGAGTGGTACCAGTTGATGGCCTGTTAGGAACCAGACCACACAGCAGGCGGTGAGCAGTGGGCAAGTGAGCAAAGCTACATCTGTATTTACAGCCGCTCCCCATCACTCATATCACCGCATAAGTTCCTCCTCCTGTCAGATCAGCAGCAGCATTAGATTCTCATAGGAGCATGAACCCTACTGTAAACTGCTCGTGCAAGGGATCCAGGTTGCTCACTCCTTATGAAACTCTAATGCCTGATGGTCTGAGGTGGAGCTGAGGCGGTGATGCTAGCACTAGGGAGCGACTACAAATACAGATTATCATTAGCAGAAAGGTCAACTGCATAATAAATGTAATGAGCTTGAATCATCCCCAAACCATTGCCCCCATCCCCCCCACCCCCTCACCCCTGTCCATGGAAAAATTCTCTTCCATGAAACTGGTCCCTGGTGCCAAAAAGGTTGGGGACCACTGGTCTAGTGGTGTGTAATAGCATTATGTCTAAAAAATGTACATGCATTAATTTTAAAATACTTTATTGCTAAAAAATGCTAAAAGTCACCTGAGCCTTCAGTGAGTTGTAATCTTTTTGCTGGTGGTGGGTCTTGTCTCAATGTTGGTGGCTGCTGACTCATAAGGGTGGTAGTTGCTGAAGGCTGCGGTGACTGTGGAAATTTCTTAAAATAAGGCAACAACGAAGCTTGCCACATCAATTGACTATTCCTTTCACAAAAGATTTCTCTGTAGCAAGTGATGCTGTTTGATAGGTTTTTACCCACAGTAGAACTTCTTTCAAAATTGGAGTCAATCCTCTCAAACCCTGCCACTGCTTTCTCAAGTAAGTTAATGTATAGTCTAAATCCTTTGTTATCATTTCAACAATGTTCAAAGCATCTTCACCAGAAATAATTTCCATCGCAAGACACCACTTTCTTTGCTCATCCGTAAGAAGCTACTCCTCATCCTTTTACGTTTTATCGTGAGATGGCAGCAATTCAGCCACATCGTCAGGCTCCACTTCTAATTCTAGTTCTGTTTCTACTACATGCGCAGTGACTTCCTCCACCAAAGTCTTGAACCCCTAAAAGCCATCCATGAAGGTTGGACTCAACTTCTTTCAAACTCTTGTTCTTGTTGATATGTTGACCTCCTCCCAAGAATCATGAATGGCTGGGCGCGGTGGCTCACGCCTGTAATCCTAGCACTCTGGGAGGCCGAGGCGGGTGGATTGCTTGAGGTCAGGAGTTCGAAACCAGCCTGAGCAAGAGCGAGACCCCCGTCTCTACTATAAATAGAAAGAAAATTAATTGGCCAACTGATACATACAGAAAAAATTAGCCGGGTATGGTGGCGCATGCCTGTAGTCCCAGCTACTCGGGAGGCTGAGGCAGGAGGATCGCTTGAGCCCAGGAGTCTGAGGTTGCCGTGAGCTAGGCTGCCGCCATGGCACTCACTCTAGCCTGGGCAACAAAGTGAGACTCTGTCTCAAAAAACAAGCAAACAAAAAAAAAGAATCATGAATGTTCTTAATGGCATCTAGAATGGTGAATCCTTTCCAGAAAGTTTTCAATTTACTTTGCCCAGATCCACCAGAGGAATCACTATCTATAGTATCTATAGCCTTACAATGTGCATTTTTTTTAAATAATAAGACTTAAAAGTCTAAATCACTCCTTGATCCATGTGGATGTTGTGCTATCAGGCATGAAAACAACCTTAATCTCCTTCTGTATCTTCATCAGAGTTCTTGAATGACCAGGTGCATTGTCAGTGAGCAGAAATATTTTGAAAGGAATCTTTTTTCTGAGCAGTAAGTCTCAACAGTGGGCTTAAAACATTAAGTAAACCATGCTATAAACAGGTGTGCTGTCATCAGCACATTGTTGTTTCATTTCTAGAGCACAGGCAGAGTAGATTTAGCATAAATCTTAAGGGCCCTAGGATTTTGGGAATGGTAAATGAGCATTGGCTTCAACGTAAAGTCACCAGCTGCATTAGCCCCTGGCAAGAGAGTCAGCCTGTCCTTTGAAGCTAAGCATTGACTTCTCCTCTCTAGCTACGGAAGTCCTAGATGGCATCTTCTTCTAATAAAAAGCTGTTTTGTCTACATTAAAAATCTGTTATTTATTTTAGCCACCATTAATGATCTTAGCTAGATCTTCTGGATAACTTGCTGCTGCTTCTCCATCAGTACTTGCTGCATCACTTTGCATTTTTATGTTATGGAGATAGTTTCTTTCCTTTATCTTTTATTTATTTATTTTTTTGAGACAGAGTCTCACTTTGTTGCCCAGGCTAGAGTGAGTGCCATGGCGTCAGCCTAGCTCACAGCAACCTCAAACTCCTAGGCTCAAGCAGTCTTATTGCCTCAGCCTCCCGAGTAGCTGGGACTACAGGCATGTGCCACCATGCCCGGCTAATTTTTTTCCTCTATATATATTAGTTGGCCAATTAATTTCTTTCTATTTATAGTAGAGACGGGGTCCTGCTCTTGCTCAGGCTGGTTTCGAACTCCTGACCTTGAGCAATCCGCCCACCCTGGCCTCCCAGAGTGCTAGGATTAGAGGCGTGAGCCACTGCGCCCAGCCGGTTTCTTTCCTTTAAACCTCATGAATCAACCTCTGCTAGCTTCAAACTTTTCTTCTGCAGCTTCCTTACCTCTTTCAGCCTGTATAGAATTGAAGAAAGTTAGGGCCTTGCTCTGGATTAGCCTTTGGTTTAAAGAAATGTTATAGTTGGTTTGATCTTCTCTCCAGACCACTACACTTTCTCTATATCAGCAATAAGGCAGTTTCATTTTTTTTACCATTCTTAGGTTCACTGGAGTAGCACTTTTAATTTCCTTCAAGAACTTTTCCTTTGCATTCACAGCTTGGCTAACTCTTTGGCACAAGAGGCCTCACTTTTAGCCTATGTCAGTTTTCAACATGCCTTCTCTACTAAGCTTAATAATCTTTTCTAGTTTTTTATTTAAAGTGAGAGAAGAGGCCGGGCGCGGTGGCTCACGCCTGTAATCCTAGCACTTTGGGAGGCCGAGGCGGGCGGATCGCTCAAGGTCAGGAGTTCGAAACCAGCCTGAGCGAGACCCCGTCTCTACCAAAAATAGAAATAAATTAATTGACCAACTAAAAATATATATACAAAAAATTAGCCGGGCATGGTGGTGCATGCCTGTAGTCTCAGCTACTCGGGAGGCTGAGGCAGTAGGATCGCTGAGCCCAGGAGATTGAGGTTGCTGTGAGCTAGGCTGATGCCACGGCACTCACTCTAGCCTGGGCAACAAAGTGAGACTCTGTCTCAAAAAAAAAAAAATAAAAAAATAAAAAATAAAGTGAGAGAAGTGTGACTCTTCCTTTCACTTGAACACTTAGAGGGCATTGTAAGGTTATTAATTGGCCTAATTTCAATATTGTTATGTCTCAGGGAATAGGGAAGCCTGAGGAGAGGAGAGAGACAGGGGAAGGGCTGGCCAGTGGAGCTGTCAGAACATCCACATTTATCAATTAAATTCACCATTTTATATTGGCATGGTTCATGGCACCCCAAAACAATTACAGTAGTATCATTAAAAATCACTGACCTCAGATCACCATATCAGACAAAATAATAATGAAAAAGTTTAAAATATTGTGAGAATTACCAAAATGTGACACAGAGCCACCAAGTGAATACATGCTGTTGGCAAAATGACACTGATAGACTTGCTCAACTCAGCATTGCCACAAACCTTCCATTTGTAAAAAAAAAAAAAAAAAAAAATGCAATATCTCTGAAGCACAATAAAGCAAAGCACAGTAAAATGAATATGATTGTACTAGTATAGCCTAATATTGAGAGCAAGAAAACAAAGCCACAAAGCCCATGGTTTTCACATTATATAATCCCAAAGTAAATAAGAGGCAGATTATAATTGACTGTGTAATTATCACAGTATAAAATTATTTTTAAAACTCGTACCCCCATTCTAAAAAAAGACTTGGGATATAATTTGATGGTCTAATGATTCCCTAAACTTTCAATCAGAAACAGATTTGATTCCACTGATCACTTCGGTGTGACAGTGGATAAGATATTTAAAGGAAGTGAAATATATACTGTAATAGAAAACCAATTCCAATTAATTAATTAAACTTTACTTAAATTAAAATTAACTTAACAATTAATAAATTAAACTTCACAAAGGCAGGTACTTGGAAACCACTCTGAATAATGTAAATTCTTCATGATGTTCTGCCCTAACTATGAATGATGTCAAAAAAATAATGATAATAATGATTTTCTCTTAAAGTTTATAGCCTGTTGATAAAATTAAAACTGAAAATTACTTTGAAATTACTTTTGTCTTTTTTTATCTTGAAGCTTAAAAGAGCATTTGAAAACTTTGTAGGCCTATATTATTTAGTGAACTGTCAACCAGGGAAACTTTGATGTGACATTGTGCTGCATAAAAAACAAAATGTTAAATCAGCACATAACCATGGGAAAAATGTCTCCTATTGCAGAATGGGAGACAAAAGAACTCCCATAAAATCAGTTTAGTTTAGGCCAGCTGGTTATTGTCAACTACTCAAGAAAAAGTCAAAGAGGCCCTCCCTTAAAACTTCCTTCCCAGCAGGAATTCTTTTGACAATGATTTCTGTTTGGGGTCTTCCTGTCACTCTGTGTGTGTGTGGGGGGGGGTTAATGCATAATTGAGGTAAAGAATTGTTCTGTGTTTAGATTTTTTGAAGTACTCCTACCTCACGTTAATTTTAATATCACATCTTTAATTTCAAGGATTAACATTTTTTATTTTATTTCTCTTACTGGTAGAATTGATATACATACAACATATAGATCAGAAACCAAATTTGATTTCAAGGTGAAGATCATTTCCAGATGTTTTCAGGTTGATTTTTTTACTCACTTCTCACTGTATCACATTATTGTGTCTTGTTTTTGCTATTGTCGTTTTTGCATGTATGGTTTGATTTTAATTCAGTAAAGTATAAAACTGTCTTGATCTTTGGAGAGAAAACAAAACTTTCAAAGAGGAGGAGGATGTTATCGATTGAGCCAAAACAAATTTTTTTATTGATATGTTTTTCTTTCAGCTTCCTACGAGGGTTATGTAAGGATTTAGATAATCTTAAGAGACACTTAGTATTTACAACTCTTCTTAATTGTATCCTTTTCCTCACAGGTGACCATTTGCCTAAATCTTTGGAAGGATTTTTTATCTATGAGGAAGAAGGTTCTGGAGTTCCAGGTTCTAGTAGGAAAGGAAATGATGCCATTGTAGTGGAACAATGGACCGTTATTGAGGTGAGTTGCAGTTTTCTGACAACTTTATTTTTGTATTTCGTTTTATATGTTAAAGATATTGCCTGGTACCTGCAGTGCCCTTAAATATATATTTGTTCGTTGTTTGCAATTTCATCCCAAAGGCAGGAACAAACTTCTTCCAAATTTGTGAAAAGTAAATTTGCTTTACCCAATATTAAACTTTTGTATAAGGTAGCAAAATAATTATCTATACATAAGTAGCAGTAGGTTCCCAAATATTTGACATTCTAACCCTAAACCAAGTCCCCTGGCACCGAGATCCTCTTCACACAACTCCATGACAACTGGTTGAAAGTGAAAAAAAATTCAGTCACTCAACTAGTGTTCTATCTCCAAGCAACCAGTGTGACTGACTTTAACCTTATGAATTGACCTTAGAAAGCAAAAATATCCAAAAAGTGTTCTCTCTTTCACCAGGCCAAGTACGTACACACAGCATTGTCCTTCATAATCAGAGGTGGCACTGCTGCTGACATTGTGCACTCTGAATTCAGATGGCACCGAATGGGCTGCCCTTGAAGTGTACACACTGAATTCAGGTATATCCTGTTGTGTGTATGAGGCCCTCACTGACAGCCTCTCTTAGGAACACTTTTGCCTTTCTGGCCTTATAAAGGTTAGAGAGACACAGCCCATTTTCAAAGAAACTAGAAGTCCCATTGAGGGGGAAAAAGGATTTGGGGGAAGAGGTAAAGCTCCAAGTAAGAATTAATTCCAAATGAATAAAAAGCAGTGAAAAGACTCCAATATCCAAGCTCCTTCTCTCCCCTTCACAACCCCCTCCTCACTTCCCACTCTTGTCCTCACTTCTCAATCCCTAGACCAGTGTTTCTGAAAGTGTGCTCTGTAAACTACTTGGATCCAAATCTCCTAGGGAGCTCTTTTTAAAATGCAGATTCCCAGCCACCCAAACAGTAACAGTAACGTTTGAGAACCACTGCTCTAACGAGATCAAAGGAAGGCCCAGACTTTGGAGAACCAGACATAAACCTCTCTTTACTTCCAGTGTTTCTAAGTTGGCTCGATGGCTACAAAGTTGCAGTACCAATGGAAATTGTACTTAATGGAAAGTGAATTCCCCTTGTCATAACACCCATCTCCCTTTATTGTAATTGTGTAGCTGGTTGTCTTTGCAATTAGACTATGAGCTCTTATGCTTATTCATGCAGGGCTGTGAAATCAAAACGGACTATGGCCCTCTGCTACACACTCTAGCTGAATTTGGATGGCTCCTGACAAGCGTGTTGCCTACACCTATATTAAGACATGACAGGTAATGCAAAAGTATCCTTACATACTCTCATTTAATTCTAAAATATAGCTTCATTTTTTAGATAATTCAGTTTAACAAATGGTTATCTAATGCCTACAGAAAATGTTTACAGAACTTCTAATTTGATTTCATGGACCTTGGAGATTAGCAAATCCAATCTCCTCATGTTATAGATGTTCAAGCTGTTAGGTCTCTGCACCACACACACAAAACTGTCCAGCACATAGCCAGGTTCAGGACTGTAGCAGGGGCTCAGGTGAGCCAGGATACAGGATCGCTTCTGCCTCCTCCCCTCCAGTGTCGTGGGTTAGTTTTGCCCTGGAGCATGGACTTGCTAGCTGTTTCATTAAAATAAATACCTACTTTAGAACCAAATGCCAACGTTTCTCAAGTACTAACCTTTCCTTTTCCTTTTCTCCTTTTACTAACTTTCCTGGGAAGGAAAAATTGAGTCCTATTTTTATTGCAAGAGAAAGAAACCAATTAAGTCTTCTGTGTAAAATGGGCTGGAGATGTTTCCTCTGCCCTTTCTGGCATCCAGAAAGTGATTGACTGCCACGGCTGTCCTTCCCCGGCTGGTGACTACCTACAGAGGACAGCACAGTACCCCCTGGGCCTTCCATTTCAGCAGAGTCAACCATAGGTTCCACATTCTGAGTGGTTGCCAGGTGTGGCTGAGAAGGTAGATCCTCCTTCCTTAGCCCTACCCTCTCTGCCCTTCTCTGGTCTTCCCAGTTTAGCAACTTAGCCCTGTCCAGTATCCCAGGGTCCCCCACAAAACTTAAAACCAATTCATTGACATGGCTTTATAATAAAGCCACACCTTCTCCAGGTAGAGAAAGGAGTTAAGGTGAATATAAAGTGAAGATACTCAAGCTTAAAAAACAAAAAAGAGGTGTTAGAAGTAAGCAAAGCAATTCATCTACTTTTCTTCTCAGAGATCTGTAGTAACTGTTCTCAAATTGAGGGGCAACCCCCTGAAGCACTATTTCCTAACTTTTTCTAATCTGTGACATACTTGTCAAATAACAGTACAGTAGTCATTCTCAAGATTCAGTCTTAGTCCAGGCAATATGAGTCACCTGGAAAGCCTATGAAAATACAGGTGCTAGAGGCTGCCCCTCAGTTGGACAGAGTCAAAAGCTTTGAGTGTGGGACCCATGAATCTGCATTTTCAGAAGCACCAAAAACATACTAACATTTGAGAAACTTTGTAGGGAATAGTGAAAGAGAAAGGAACTCCTCTTCCCTGCCTTCCTACCCCTCGCCATGGCTCCACCAAGCCATTCATATATCCTACACCCCACCCTCCTCGGAACAACTTGTGTATTGGGACCCTTCTCTTTTTTGTTTTTCTCTTGGGTGCCTGTTTTAAGGTGTCACTTAGCCCATTACAAGGAGACCTTCCCAAAAAAGTATGAGTTCTGAGCATTTCCTGTTCCTTTTTCCCCAATGAAAAATTCATTTATCATTCCCTCCCATTCACCCAGGGCTTCTGCTGTCAGGAGTCTAAATATCTCATAAAGTGATGTGAACAACTGGGCACTAGATGAGACAGCAAGCCCACCGGGCTGGGTGCTGAGCCATAGAACCCGGGGCTGGAGCTCCTTCAGCTTCTCCTGCATCAGTTGGGGTTGGTTTGGGAATGAGGATGTGACTGAGCTCAGAGGTGGGACTAAAGAGGCCCCAAGTATACTATGAAAGGGGAGGGTGGTAGAGTCTGGAGCCATACTTGACTTGACCACCTTGTCCTGCATGCCAAACCCCAGAAGGTCACAACCTGTACCAAGTGATTGGGAGACCCACTGGGCTGAGGAGTGGCTGTATATTATTTCTGGAGCAGAAGTAGGGAGGGAGGCACCAGTACCTCACCATCATTCAAACTTCCCCTGCACCCCTAGTATCCACCAAGGCATTGTGGGGTCACAGAAGTGGTCCTTTCATGCCCTCCTTGTGAAGGCTTATCTTTTTTTATTTTTTGAGATGGGATCTAGCTTTGTTGTCCATGCTGGTCCTGAATTCCTGGGCTCAAGTAATCCTCCAACCTCAGCCTCCCAAGTAGCTGGGACTACAGTCATGAGCCACCAGGCTTGGCTGAAGGCTTATCTTTATGTGTAATTAAAATAGCAAAGGGGCTAGTTGCTTGGATGATCATTAAACTATTGTTCATAATGGTGAAAAATTGGAGACAATGTCTATCATTATGAACTGCTTAAATAAGTTATGGACTATTTATATGATAAATATGAAGCTGATCAAAAAAGAATAAATAGATTCACATGTGTATTATCATAGGTTTTTTTTCTGTGATAATTATTGAGGTTTTATTTTACAAACCAAGACATTATTAGAGTACAATCCCAATTTTTAAAGTTAATACATTTTTAATATATCTAACAAAACTCTGAAAGGCTACATAACAAATTCTAGTGAGTGGTTAGCTCTTGGAATTATGGGTGGGGAATAAGAGAGTGGGGACTTCTATTTTGTCTTTATATATTTTGTATTATTTGATTTTTATAAGAAAGATTCATTTTATTCCATATATTTATTGGATGTAAATATGGAATAATTATTCCATAATTTTTTAAAAAGCAAATTTAAAAAGCAAAAAGTTAATCAGCAAAAGCATGTGGAAGCTGTGCATAGTGTCTGGCCCTGGAGGAGCCGTGGGCGGGGTACAATTGGTACAGAACATAACCAGGGGCTTGCATTCTTGTTGGGGCAGATCAAGCTTGTGTGTTGTGTAATACACAGTAACTAATCAAGGGCTAGATGAAGTACTTTAGTCTATAGGCTCTGTAGAAGTATTAAAAAGGAAGAGATTTTAGACTGTCAAAGTTAGATGGGATCTTCGAATATTAATGTGTTTAAAAGCCATTTAGCAGATCCCCATTTAGGAGTCTGCTACTGACCCTGGATAGAAAATAGTAGAAAAATATATTTTAACAGTAGTTGTCTTTATGCAACAAGGCACATTACAACACACAATGTCTACCCTTCTTTTGTATGCCAAGGAGCCTTGTGCAATATTGTTCTTTATTTTGTTACATTTTGTAACTTGGGTCTTTCCAAGTGCCTGCAACAGAGAAAATATAGGATGAATACAAAGGTTCATTGTTTTCTGGTAACAGAGATTATTGGTAAAACCCATTAATCCTCTGCCTTTTATTCTTGTCCAAATATACTGTCCTATGACAGTCACATGTTGGTTGTAGCTGCTTTAGTACACACAGAGATAGTAATCACTATCAACCATGTTATCTTTAAATATAAAGAAAATTGTCATGGACAGTTGATCTTGGTCAAGGTAGAGGGTAGAGCCTGAGGCTTTTTAGTCTCCGAAGTAGAGGAATGGTTAATGTTGGGAAATCGGGCTAAGAGGCATGGAAAGTTTCAGGAGTTTTGCAGGGCTTTGCCTTGAAGGAACCTGTGGGTGTGTTAGTTCACAGACCAGAAGCTACTTACCAACAAGGGGGGCATTCCACTGATCATGGGCAACTGTAAGGCAATGCCTATCTCAAGGCCTGCAGGCCAGCGCCCAGAGCTTGTACAAGGCGGAGCTCGGCCTGGGGACTGATCAAAGGATGTCAGCCCAACAGACATCTACAGCTAAAACCAATTAGCCTCAAGACTGTTCCTGCTTCACTCCTGACCACATGTCTCAGCTATGAGAAACTAGGTAAAAAAAATATATGGTCTCTATGTTTCTGTTTTAACTTCACTACTAATTGACAATTCTATTTTTAACTTATATACTGAACTAGGTCTACTCCTTACTTAGAACTTAAAAGGTTTATCTTTGAAAAATGTTATAACTGTTTGCTCACATAGATAGAATTAATTAAGGGATCTCTTGAAACCTTTGGGGAGCCTTAAAACCTAAACAAATGATCTGTACACATAAATGTATAACCACTAACAACTGATTGCTGTAATAAATAAATAAATACTGATGCACTGATGCAGGATTTCACTCAGTGCCTCCTGGCTCACAAGAATGCTGGAGGACTCCTGACTTCCCCATCACTTTAAACCACACTTTATCTCTGTCTCTATTATTTCCAGATCTCATACAATGATCCTGCCTGGTACCCTCCTTGTTGGGAGAATAGCTAATTCCCAACAGGTAAAGAACCCAGGCTTTGGAGCTAAACAGTCTTTCTCTCTCTCTCTCTCTCTCTTTTTTTTTTTTTTTTTGTTTTTTTTTTGAGACAGAGTCTCATTCTGTCACCCAAGCTGAAGTGCAGTGTTGCAATCATAGCTTACTGTAACCTCCAACTCTTGGGCTCAAGCAATCCTCTTGTCTCAACTAGTAGCTGGGACTACAGGCCCACAACACCACCCCTGGCTAATTTGTGTGTGTGTGTGTGTGTGTGTGTGTGTGTGTGTGTACTATGTCTCACTATGTTGCCCAGACTGGTCTCAAACTCCTGGCCTCAACTGATCCTCTTGCCTCAGCTTTCCAAAGCACTGTGATTACAGACATGAACCACTCCATCCAGCCCAGATCTCATTTCAATTATGGCTTCACCATTGACTAGCTATATGACTTCAGGCAAGTCACCTAACCTCTTTAAGTATCAGTTTCCTTATCTGGAAAATGGTACAATAACATCAACTTTAGTAGATTGTCGTAATAATTAAGAAAGATAATATATTCAAAGCACCTATTCAGGGCTAATAAATTAGAGCTATTACCTTGAGACCTAGTCCTTGGTAGAACCGAAATCCCTAATAAGATGAAACCAATTGTTCAAGCATAATAGCTTAGCCTTTCCTAAATCAGGATCAGAAAATGTAAATACTGTAGTTTGCTATATACAAATTCAGCCCTGAAGGTTTCAAGACAATAAAAACAACAGAAATAAATAACAATATTATAAAGATGTATTCTTACACTTATGCTCACACCCAGAAAAACAAATTCCTATCATGATCTTTATTTTGGGGCCCACATGTCTGAAAACAGAACTACTGCCAGTGAAAACTTTCTTCCTTAAATGTGTTTGTATTAAATACAACAATAGTGTCTTAGGCAATTTCAATTTTTTCCTACCCTTCTATCACCTAAGCCACACTTGAATGTCCTATATACATAAAGTATTTTCCCCTCATTTCCTTCATCACTCAGATATATCCTGTTATTGGATTACATAAAGATATTTTTCCAGTGTGTCCCTCGGCTGAAGTTGTTGCTTCATTATCCTAGGCAATATCACACACCTAGATTTTTTTTTTTTTTTTTGAGACAGAGTCTCGCTTTGTTGCCCAGGCTAGAGTGAGTGCCATGGCATCAGGCTCGCTCACAGCAACCTCAAACTCCTGGGCTCAAGCAATCCTCCTGCCTCAGCCTCCCGAGTAGCTGGGACTACAGGCATGCGCCACCATGCCCGGCTAATTTTTTCTATATATATTAGTTAGCCAATTAATTTCTTTCTATTTATAGTAGAGACGGGGTCTCGCTCTTGCTCAGGCTGGTTTCGAACTCCTGACCTTGAGCAATCCGCCTGCCTCTGCCTCCCAGAGTGCTAGGATTACAGGCGTGAGCCACCCCGCCCGGCCACACACCCAGATTTAAAGCCACATTACCATGGAAACATCATAATGTTGTAATCTGATATTACTGCATTATTCCAGGGTTATTGTTGTCAGCCCTAAAACGTGCCAGAATCCCTTCTTAATCATTATTGCTATATAATAATACCAATGGGCCCAGTCCTTTTTCTCTTAAAGAATTTAAGGTGATGCTGTTTTATGATGACCTCAAAGAAAGAAAAAAAAAAGATTTCACCTAATTTCAAGAAGTAGGAAAAAAAATTCAAGGTGAATATCGATGTTCAACTCTTCAGGGCAAATTTGGTGGAGAACAAAATTAGCTGAGCTAATTTATTGTTAACAATATTGAGCTAATATTGTTGAACTTAAAAAATCAAGCCAAGCATGATGGCTCATGTCTGTAATCCTAACACTCTGGGAGGGTAAGGTGGGAGGATTGCTTGAGGTCAGGAGTTCAAGACTAGCCTGAGCAAGAGCAAGACCCCATCTCTACAGAAATAGAAGGACAAGCCGGGCATGGTGGTGCACACCTGTAGTCCCTGCCACTTGGGAGGCTGAGCCAAGAGAATCGCTTGAGCCCAGGAGTTTGAGGTTGCAGTGAGCTATGATGGTGCCACTGCTTTCTAGCCCAGATGATAGAGTGAGACCCTGTCTCACACACACACAAAATTACCAGAATAAAAGGGAATGAAAAGACCAAGTTCCTTCTATTTGGCTACCTCAAGACAGCAGGGTTGCTCTCCTCTCCCCCACTTCTGATCCATAGTCATCTTGGGGGTGGGGGCAGCAACATACATTGTAACAGGAATCCCAAGGTGATTCTGATGCACTTTCAGAAACACTGAATTATAACCTTACACTGGGAGAGAGAAAGACAGAGAAAGGGAGAGAGATAGAGAGATAAAGAGAAAGGTAGACAGAGAGAAAGAAATAGAAATAGGAAGAAAGTAGGAGGGAGAGATGGAGGGAGAAGAAAGGGGAGAAGGAGGGAAAGGGAGAGAATTTTAGCACACAGGATAGAAGGAAAGTGTACATCCTCATTTATATCTCAGAAGACAGAATTTAAACAAGGGGTTTTTTTTAATACAATTGAATCAAGTTATACTGTACAGAGAATATTAAAAAGCCTGATCCCGAAGGACAAGATGTGAATAACAAGAGAAAATTGTCTTCTCCCTGTGATGTCCAAGCCCTGCCCACTTCTTCCATTTTCTGCAGCCACAACAGAAAATCCCAGCAACCTTGTGGGCTACACAGCTCAGAAACATTAGAAGTCTCTAGAGTTGTTTAAGACTCTTAAGTATCCCAATAATTTCCTCTAAATCCTCATGTGGCAGACAAAGCAGGGGTTGCATATTTATATACAATCAAGGGATAAGTTAGGATTTGATCCATTTTAATGCGGTTCTCTTCTATTTCTGATTTAAATTCTGTAGAAACAATGTCATGTAATTCCATCATGAGTTAAGCTCACAGTAATCTTGCTGTGACTGTGAGCAGGATTTCGATAAGGCCACATTGTTAAAATAGTCCATTTACTGATGTGTACAGAGCTGAGAAAAAAATAAAAAAAAAAATAGTCCATTTGTCTATTATATATACTTCCAATTATCATTAGTCTTCTTCATCTGAACTCAAATTTTTGACATTTTGTGTGGTGGGGAAGGTTGAGAGAGTTAAATTGTGGTAATGCTCTTTGTTTTTTGTTTTTAATAGACACATACTAATACCTGGGAAACAAATCAGGGTCATAAGGCAAAGGAACTTTGTGGCTAAAAACATAGCTACAAAATTGCAAGCTAAAATTTAATTTTATGATTTTGCCTTTAAAAAACACAATTTTATTTCAGTTTCTAAAAGCAAGAGTTCACTCATTTACTTTTGTTTGTTTTTACTCATTTAGTTTTTAGTTGCAAATGTTAAACCATGGCAATAAATAAATGTATAAGATGAAGCAAAATTAATCAGAAAATACAAATTAATCTAATAATTCTATTTACTATAATGAATTTTGGAACTGTAAACAAAAGGTTTCTATAAGAGTATTTTTAGGCCGGGCATGGTAGCTCACACCCATAATCCTAGCACTCTGGGAGGCCAAGATAGGACGATTGCTTGAGGTCAGGAGTTTGAGACCTATCTACAAAAAAATAGAAAAATTAGCCAGGTGTGGTGGCACGTGCGTATAGTCCCAGCTACTTGGGAGGCTGAGGCAGAAGGATGGCTGAGCTCAGGAATTTGAGGCTGCAGTGAGCTATGATTGGCCACCACACTGTAGCCTGGGTGACAGAGCAAGACCCTGTCTCTAAAAATAAATAAATAAGGCAAGCAGGCAGATGAGCTTGCATCTGTCCTTACAGAGGTGAATCCCTTTCACACCACAGGAGTGATAGGTTTGTCTGTGCCACAGTTCCACTGAAG
The DNA here is from genome assembly GCF_040939455.1 of Microcebus murinus. NCBI lineage: Eukaryota > Metazoa > Chordata > Mammalia > Primates > Cheirogaleidae > Microcebus > Microcebus murinus. The sequence continues at coordinate 71,370,899 of NC_134111.1, read as the reverse complement.
TGGTTTGCCCTCCCCTTTGCCTGGCAGGTGTATTGCACCTCTGCCTGTTGTGTTAAATCCCAAACAGAATGTTGGTAGAGACAATCCTATTTCAAACCTGCAGGCAATGGTTCTCAACCCAGAACTGGGTACTGTACTTCAGAATGAATTAAAAAACTAAAGCTAGCAAAATATATGTGTCCTCAGCATGGCTGTAGGTAGCCTGTCTGGCTAAAATCATCCAAAACATTTAAGAACACATGTCACATTAGAAGAATATGGTAAAAAAAATAAAAATAAAAAATGGACATCAAGGATGCTCCAGAGAATGAGTCCTTTTTATTTTTGCATTCCATATGAAGAGGAAGCATTGATGGCTTTTATTATTCAAGGAACATCAACACTGAATGCCTTCTGATAATAGGAAGCATCACCAAGTAATCCTCAGGGCCCAAGAATTCTACACTTCAAAGTCCGTCTCTTCCAGCAGTGGTTCCCAAATTTACTGTGCATCAGGGCCACCTGGGGAGCATGGTGAAATGGAGACTCCACAGATCTGGAGTGGACCCTGGAACCAACAAGCACCTCAGTGTTTGGGAGGCACACTAAAGTTCCAGAGGCCCACTCTAGGCCAAACCTTGCATCCTAGTGCATTCAGACTTGCCCCGTCCTAATAATCAGGGAAAGAACTCCCTACAGGGTCACCCACAAGCCCTACCCTGACATGCTCCTGCTTTCTATTCAAGAGAATAACTGTACCCTGATCCCTACTTCTCATCTTTGGATAGTTCTAGACCTGGATCACATGCCTTGAACATTACCCAGAAATCTCTATTCTCATATACCCATTTTCTTGAATTTGCTCTTTGGAAGATATTTTTGATTCTGAGACATTTCTCTTCCCCTTAATTCTACCCCACATGTCATTAAACTCGTGGAGAAAGTGGGATTGCATTTGTTGTGCCCCTTCTAGAGGCAGACACAGTGGGAGGCTCTTCCTGCACATTGACTTATTTATCCTTCACAAGGTCCCTGATAGGAAACTGAGTCTGAGAATTTAAGGACTTTGACTAAAGTCATCAGCTGTTAGGTATTATGATAGAGTTCATATTTGCACTTTTTGGTTCCAAGGCCACTGCTTTTTCCACTGTACTCCATGCCTCCCAAACATATGACCAGCCTGTTCTGTATGCATGCTAACCCCATCCTGTACCAACTGATGTCTCATGATGAATTAAGTTGTTACTACATATTTCATACCAAGTCTTTTGGTCTAATCAAAGACAAGGCCAAACTAAAATGAGATTAGACTAGAAATAGCCTTTTCAAATAAAAAAAGAAGCAGTCTCCTATTACCACTTTGGGAAAGATTTGATATTTCTCAAAATTCAGTGCTATCAGTAAGTTTGAGATTTTCAGTGGTGTGCAGTTGACATATACCTCTACAGCCAGAGTTGCAGTGTTGCATTCATTTTCCAGAAAAAGAGCTCAGCATAAAATGCAGCTAATAGTAAGGTTTTGTTGGGGTTTTTTGCATAATAAAAGTCGTAACTCAGCAACATTAGCTACAGACACTCCTCCCCATAAATCCATGGAGACTCTGTGAAAAGCATTTCAGAGAAATACAAACCCCAAGTAGTCTTTGGCAAGGGGTAATTTGCCATGATGATGGTTAAATAAGGAGAATACTGAGTAGCTGACTACAAAGAAGCATCTGAAAATAAAACTAGCTGTGGTTGAAGTCCCTCAATTGAAAATGTATGTAACATTTGTCACATGTGACAGTTCAAATTGGTCTCTTCTTTTTATAAGGGAAATTTTACCATGCATACTAAGAAGCTTAAATCATATTCCCTTGACTTAATAATCCCACTCCTGAGAATTTCTGTCAAAAAAATAATTCATAAAAGGAAGACTACACGTATTTTTATTAATAGCATCATTTATAATTAGCAAGAAACTGGAAACAACCTAGTTTTCCAATAATAAAGGAAAGGCTTAGTACATTTGGTATCTTAATTCTTTGAGCCATTATGCAGTCATTAAAAATATGATTACAATGTAAATACAAAGAAAAGGATGTTGAGTAAAAAGCACAGACACAGAAATATAAATATGCAAAAATACACAACTTGGTCAAGACCAGGAAGGGAAGCAAAGAGATGAAAATGGGTAGCTCGGTGGAATTACAAGCATTTTAAACATTAAAATTGTTTTCTTTTGTAATGACCATATTCAATTTTTAAGGGCTTTTTCTTGTTTTTCCAGCCGTTACTTATATAAAATTATATTCTATAAGTGATTTTTGTTCAGATTATTTTACAAAGGATACATGTGGAGCATTCTAGCCAAGTGTGAAATACAGAGAATTACTAATTCACAAATACTAAACGATATTGTTTTAATTTGCAGTGAAGGGAACTTGGCTACCAAGCAGGTCGTGTTCCTTCAGAGGCCGGTTATGTGGAATTCAGCTGCTCAGACACCAGATGTGAGTAAAATCCATGCTTTCTGAACTGAATGTTATGCTGAAGCATTTAATCCTTAAACATTTGTCGTAATTCCAAATGGTGAATACAGATGAGGAAAGGTGGACTTGATGTGGAAATAGTTTTCTGAACCAACATGTAATGAAGGAAATGTACTAGTAATCAGGCAACATGAGAGGAGGGGATTAGATTATGCCACCCCCAAATTTGCCATTTTGGCATGAGGATTATTTTGAGCTGAAGGCAATTAAGAAACAGCAAGTCTAGGTGCAGTGGCTCATGCCTGTTAACCCTGGCACTCTGGGAAGGGGAGGCAGGAGGATCGCTTGAGGTCAGGATTTCAAGACCAGCCTGAGCAAGAGTAAGACCCTGTCTCTATAAAAAATAGAAAAATTAGCCAGGCTTGGTAGCGCGTGCCTGTAGTACCAGCTACTTGGGAGGCTGAGGCAGAAGGATCGCTTGAGCCCAGGAGTGTGAGGTTGCTGTGAGCTAGGCTGACGCCATGGCACTCACTCTAGCCAGGGCAACAGAGTGAGACTCAGAAGTAAGGAAGGAAGAAAAGAAAAGGAGGGAGGGAGGGAGGGAGGGAGGGAGGGAGGGAGGGAGGGAGGAAGGAAGGAAGGAAGGAAGGAAGGAAGGAAGGAAGGAAGGAAGGAAGGAAGGAAGGAAGGAAGGAAGGAAGGAAGGAAGGAAGGAAGGAAGAGAGAAATAGCAGACACAGGAAGAACTCTCTGCCTTCTACTTTTTTGCCAACAAACAGGGCATAAATTTCACTTTATAACAGTAACATAAATTTCTATTTGTAAGGGGGTCTCCCTCTCCCATACCACAAAGAAGAGAAGATTCTCAGTCACCAGAGACAATTCGCACTGACTTGAGTCTGCAAAAACAGACCTTACTAAAATAAATAACCCTGATCTTCCATTAATTTACCTCATATATTTACCTTCCCACAATTTACTTCCCCAGAATTCCAAACTCCCTTTCCCTTGTCTAGTCACAGTTTGTCACCCTTTGTTAAAATGATATATAAGCTCCCAGTTCTTCTATACAAAACCACCTGTCTGGGTTTTCACTGCTTTTCTGGGAAGAGCCTGCCTGCATACAAAATAAACCTTTTTTCTTGTTAACCTGTCTTTTTTCAGTTTAATTAGTAGGCCTCAGCTACTGAATCTAGGAGGATAGAGGCAAAGTCTTTTCCTTCCCCAGATTTCTAAGCCCATGAGTGAATATGCCTGATCTTGCAATACCTCTGTGCAATCTTGGCTATCTTGACCTTTGACAACATTTTTCTTTTATATTGTCTTCTCAAGTTCATATTTCTTCAGCTCTCTGATGAAGGGCTATGCTAACCATCAAGTCACCCTTTTCTTACTGGATGCACAACTAGAATAGTATCATTGAATAAGGCAATCTGTGCATCAATAAAGCATGACTTTTAAAACAAGAAATTTTCAAATGAATCAGAAATTGTTTAGTGATTCTTTTCTGTATCTGTATCAAGAAAACATTTTTTTATTCCTGACACAGCTACAGAGATTAAAAAAAGAAAGAAAGGGCCAGGTGTGGTGGCTCATGCCTGTAATCCTAGCACTCTGGGAGGCCGAGGCAGGTGGATTGCTCGACGTCAGGAGTTCGAAACTAGCCTAAGCAAGAGTGAGACCCCGTCTCTACTATAAATAGAAAGAAATTAATTGGCCAACTAATATATATAGAAAAAATTAGCCGGGCATGGTGGTACATACCTGTAGTCCCAGGTACTCGGGAGGCTGAGGCAGTAGGATTGCTTGAGCCCAGGAGTTTGAGGTTGCTGTGAGCTAGGCTGTCACCCTAGCCTGGGCAACAAAGGGAGACTCTGTCTCAAAAAAAAAAAAGAAAAAGAAAGAAAGAAAACATTATGCCACAGCTGGGTATAGTGATTTATGCCTGTAATCTCAGCGTTTTGGAGGCCAAGGCAGGAGGATCATTTGAGGCCAGGAGTTTGAGACCAACTTAGGCAACATAGTGAGACCACTATCTCTACAAAAATTTCTTTAAAATTACCTGGGTATGGTGGCACAAACCTATAGTCCCAGGTACTCAGAAGGTTAAGGCAGGAGGATTGATTGGGTCCAGGAGTTCAAGGTTACAATGAGCTATGATCACACCACTGCACTCCAACCTGGGTGACACAGCAAGACCCTGTCTCTGAAAAAAGAAAAAGAATAAAACTTTGAAGTTGTCTAAACTAGCAAATCTAGACTGACAATGTATATAATACAGCCATGCTAAATTGTCTCACATTAATTTTGAAAAGAGGCTGGCCAGCTTAGTAGATAAACAGGTAGAGAGGGAGAAAGGTGGATAGGAAGGTGGGGAGGCAGGAGAACAGACGGATCAAGTACATAGACATTAGAAAGACTACATTAGAGCCCACAGGTGAGCATGCACCCCTCCGCCCCAGTGAGTACGACTCAAGTTCATCCGTTCATTAAGAAATACTCTGTTAAGAAGAAGCAAGGGTGGGTATATGTAGAGAATGGCCAGAAAAAGCTTTCATTCTTCTTTTTTCTTCCCCAAAGCAAATTTCTCACCATGTCACAACCTTTTCTTTTTTTAAATGTTTTAATATTCTACAAATGGCCATTATTTTTAGGAAAGATCACCAGAATTGACAGCCTCATGGAATTTTGATGAACTGAGGGCCATGAAGTTGTGTTTGTGAAGATATAAGACCCAAATTTAGCTACTTTACAGTCTTTTTTACTTAATATTAGATATTATATATCTTTTTCATTCCCTGAAAATATTTAGGTACCTTTTGTTTAACTTTAAATATTATCCAGTAGTCTCTAGTGGTAGCTTTTCTTTGTATAATCTTTATACTTACATTCATTATAATATAAAATTGCTGGTTCATTTATATAAAGGGAAGAAAAAAATATATATATATATAGTTGGCTTGTATCAATGACAAACCCAGGAATAATGTGTTTAATGGTTTAGAATTCTGCTTCTAAATGGATTTACTGTTTTTTCATTTGACAAATGTTTAATTTTTCTAGCAGCAAATCTCAAATTTTGAGATTATTTCAGGGTAAAATATGTACATGAGTAAGTCTGGAGCTGAAGTATCTAACAGCTATAACAGAAAACCTATTTGCAAATTCTTTAATTTTTCTCTTGAGGAAATAATTTTCATTTTAGTCCTGACGTGGCCCACCCATTATTTTATTTACCACTTCCATCTGCACCTCTTTTCTGTACTGCACACTTGTCTCAGTCAGTGTTGGTTAAATCCACAAGCTAACCCCAGCGAAAATGAGTAAAAAACAGATGTCGCTGGAGAGATTCTTTGAAAAGGGGGAAAGACCCAATGATGAGACAGCAGAAGACTCTGAGACTGCCAACAAAATGAAAGCTGCATTTAAAAGAAAATACCAAGAATCCTACTTAAATTACAGGTTCATTGCAACAGGTGATTCAGATTCTCCAAGCCCACTTTGTGTAATATGTGGCAACCAGCTAGCCAACGAAGCCATGAAACCTTCAAAACTGCTTCACCACATGGAGACCAAGCACCCTGCATTAAAAGACAAGCCTTTGGAGTTTTCAAAAGAAAAAAACATGAAGAACAGATGCAATTATTAAAGGCCTCCACTTCATCAAATGTGTCTGCACTGAGAGCATCATTCTTAGTGGCTAACCGCATTGCTAAAGCTAAGAGGCCCTTTACCATTGGTAAAGAGTTGATCCTGCCTGTTGCTAAGGACATTTGCTACGAACTGTTAGAAGAGGCTGCAGTTCGAAACGTGGCACATGTTCCTCTTTCAGCTAGCACCGTAGCTAGACACATTGATGAAATAGCACAAGATATTGAGGCACAATTGTTAGGATTAATGAGTCACCATGGTATGCAGTCTAGGTTGACAAATCTACTGATGTGAACAAGGCAACAGTGGTTATTTTTGTGGGATTTATTTTTCAAGAGGATGTACATGAGGATATGTTATGTGCACTTTTGTTGCCAACCAACACCACAGCTACAAAACTATCCAAGTCTTTGAAAGATTACATATCAGGAAAACTGAATAGGTCATTTTGTGTTGGCATATGCACGGGCGGAGGGAGAGGCTGCCATGACTGGAAGGCTTTCTGGTTTCACTACTTGGGTCAAAAAGGTCACTTCTGAATGTGAGTCTATGGACTGTGTCATCCATAGAGAATTGCTGGCTAGCCAAAAAAATGTCACCTCAGTGAAACAATGTTTTGTAGGATGTGATTAAAATTATCAACCACATTAAAGTCCATGCCCTTAACTCACATCTGTTTACGCAGCTCTGTGAGGAGATGAACACAGAGCACACATGTCTTCTTTTATACACAGAAGTGAGATGGCTTTCTAAAGGTAGTTCTGAGAGCAGCTCCAGAAATTTCTTTTAGAAAAACAGTCACCATTGGCAGCACATTTCAGTGACACAGAATGAGTCACAAAACTTGCTTATTTGTGTAACATACTCACCCTGCTCAATGAACTCAATCTGTCACTTCAGGGGAGAATGAGAACTGTGTTCAAAACAGCAGATAAAATGGCTGCATTCAAAGACAATCTAGAATTATGGGGGTGAAGAATGAATGCTGGGATTTTTGATATGTCAAACATTAGCAGAGATTTTGAAAGAGACTGAGCCAGGGCCTTTTTTCTCCCAGCTGGTGCATGATCATCTATCTCAGCTTGCAAAAGAGTTTGAGCATTACTTCCCAGCCATGAAAGCCCCTCAAACTGGGAAGGAATGGATCCGTGACCCATTTGTGAATAAGCCAGGTGAATCAGCTTTGTCCATGCTAGAAGAGGATCAGATGCTTGAGATGGCAAATGACGGTGGCCTTAAAAGTATGTTTGAGACAATTTCAAATCTCCATACGTTCTGGATTGAAATCAAAGTGGAATATCCTGAGATTGCCACAAAAGCACTGAAAAGCCTACTTCCATTTTCAACATCCTGTCTTTGTGAAGCAGGGTTTCTGCAGTGACAGTAACCAAAATGAGTAGACAGGACATAAGCAACACACTTTGGGTATCACTGTCTCCCATCACCCCCAGATAGGACCATCTAGTTGCAGGAAGACAAGCTCAGGGCTCCACTGATTCTGTATTATAGTGAGTTGTATAATTATTTCATTATATGTTACAATGTAATAATAATAGAAATAAAGTACACAATAAATGTAATGCACTTGAATGATCCCCAAACCATCCTCCCCACTAGTCCATGGAAAAATTGTCTTCCATGAAACCAGTCCCTGGTGCCAAAAATGTTGGAGACCACTGTTTTACACTGAATGTGTATTATTTTTATAATTGAAGGAAAATGTTATTTAGAAAACACACAAATCTTTTTACCACAAATCTACTTATATTTTTGCAAGTGTGAGTAATATAATGTGAAAAGAATAAGGTAAGAGACTCGGGGTACTTTTCCATGACCTTGGACAAATCCTAGCTTCTTGCTAGGACTGAGTCTCACCTTTGTAGAACAGGGGATTGAAATAGATGATGTCTAAGGACTAGTTAGACTCTACACTCCTACACTCTAAGTTATAAGAACATTTCCATTTGGTTTGTTAGAAAAGTTTATTATTTCATGTGAGGTGAGCGTGTGGTAGGAGAGATGATGTCATTGCTGAAATTATATTTATTAAACTGAACAGTCATATGGTAAAACAGAAACAAGTGTGTGTTCTGAAATCTTAGAGGTATAGAGTTAAGGATTTGTCATCTTCTAACATGTGAGATTTATATTTGGTGGCTGTTTACTTATTAATGTTTATGTAAAACTGAATTACTATATCTTATTATTCTGAATAGTATCCAATTTTAGTAAGAAAATCCTCATTGAGTATGTGAGAGCTGTTGTCTGTTAGGTAGTATACAGTAAGGAATTTTTTGCAAAATTTACCTTTGGCCCTAGTGCTGGTGAGGAAAGATCCAAGCAGCCAAGTGCACCCAGGCTCCGTTGCCTTCCCATTTTGACTCAGTCCGTGTTGAGAGCACTGAGAGTGCCATTCAGGAGGGAACATGTTCCTTACGCGTGTGGGAAAGGAAGCCGCTGGCCAGGCTTGAGGAAGGAGCTCGGTCTGGCTGCGCTTACCAGCCCCATCTGAAGCCAAAAGACTGGTCCTCACTGGCCAGCGTCCCACTGCAAGGAAGAAGGTGCCATCCTCAAATCCTGTACCTTATCTGAGAGTAAACCTGTCAGCTTCCACTGCTATGCTAACTTCAATAAGTTTAGTGACTGAATAAACAGGAAAAGGATTAAAGATCTGATATCTGTGTTTGATGAATAAGAGGGAACCAAGGGAAAACATCACCACCACCAAACTGTGTCTGACTTGGGACCGACCACTTGGGCTTTTGTTGAGGAAGGACCCACTGTAGACTTTCTCCCTTAAACTTGTACAAGGACTCCAGTAACTTGGCCAAGAGCAGTCAGCATACTGCTTCCTGTGCAACACTGCAGGACTGTATAATCCTATACAGATCCCTGGGCTCAAGCGATCCTCCCTCCTTTATGGTATCATAAAGAGCACGTTCCACGGTAGCCCACGAAATCCAATTTAATAAAGCTGTTTGTTTGCTTTGTGTATTTGCCATAAAAACCAGTAGAAGATACTTTTGCATTTTATATACTATAGTTCAACAAACATTTGGATTCACAAACTTTAGCGAGACCAGCCTGGGTATCTGACCTCTATGTTTTTTCTAAGAGTTTTATGATTTTTGCGATACTTTTTGCTCTTACTAAAATTATATTATAGATTCTATTTTTATATTTTGATTATATTTTTAGGAAAATCTAATCTTAGTTCCCAACTAATATATAAATGAATTTTCAGTGAATAAACTTTTTGTAAACTAGGAAATTACTATGATTTTTAAATTTGTCTTTAAATCTATGCTCATTCATGGACTTTTGAAATTGTTGAAGAAAAACAAACAAAAAAAATCCATGTTCAGTTCTACATGCCTAAGAACATATGAATATAATCTATCGTGTTATCAGTATTAAATAAGCCCTTACAATGAAATCTCATCAGGAGTCTGAACATCCACATGTTCAGCTGCTAATTCTCCCTGTTGAACTTTCCCTTCATTGACTTAGCTTATCTTATTTTTTCTTAGATTTGTTTTTCAAGAGACAAGTCTCACTATGTTGCCCAGGCTGGCCTCAAACTCCTGTGCTCAGGCGATCCTCCCCCTCAGCCTCCCAACTAAGTAGCTGATATTACAGGCATGAGCCACTGTGCCTGGCTAGATATCTTAATTCGACTTAAATTTCCTTGGCAGACATCATGTCCTCTTTTCTGAACGGCACCAAGGACATTCTCTGCCCTCAGTAAATATTTATTAGCGAAAACATCCACAGTTTATCAGATAGTCTGAATGAGCTGCACCAGATTGCTGAGCATTAACAGTGTCAGGCAGAAGCAGTTTGCAGCACAACAAAGGAAGTATCCGCTTGACCCAGGAAGGCATTCCAGGCACTCGTTCAAAATAAACTCTGTGTAAATTACACATGACCTGTCCTGTGCAGCCTGTGCCTAAGTGAAATGGATCTAAGGTGGCTACTGAAGCACTTTTTCTGCCTTTAGATCCCAATTAACACCAAGAAGAAAACTGCATTTGTAATTCTACCTTGTTTTGTTCCCCCAAAGTATGATTTCAACACGTTTCTCTGCTCAGAGATGTCATTGAGGGCCCAGATGTGTACACAGCCTACCTGCCAATGAGAACCATGTGCCAGGAGGAGAGGGGAGCTCGTTTGTACTTAGGGGGAGAGGGAGATGTGGAGGGGCTCCCAACCGGCCCTTGAAGATAAGCAGGATTTTGAAGAGTGTGGAAAGAACAGTCCAGGAGGTAGAGAAGCAGCATGTGCTAGAACGGAGGGACAGGAAACACCTATCTTTTAAAATCCTGGTTGCCAATGTCTTGTGTTTCAGAGGAAAGCCAGCCAGCATGTAAAAGGTGAAGACAGGAACAAAGTCACCAGCAGGAGCATCGGATTAGACACGGCAGCGTCACAACCTGCAGAAAGCAGACACCCGCCTGAGGAGTGCCTCCTCTCTCCTTCCAGAGAATGCTGGACAAAGGAGGAGAGGCCAGCACAGCACAGCAGCTTCTCTGGGTTCAGCAGCAGCGACAGTGTCCTCCGGGAATTAGACGATGGACAGTTTGATCAGGAAGATGGAGTGACTCAGGTCACTTGCATGTGAGTCACAAGGCGACACAATGGAAGGCCCTATAAATAATTATTAAAATAATTGCCAACTGACTTTATTGTATTACTTTATCTGCATTTATGTAATATGTTTTAATTTTTCTAGATGCAGCTTTTCCTCTAATCTATATAAAAACTTTGGTGCAACCTCCCAGACAAGGAAGAATAACCAATATATTTATACGTTTAGAATCATGTTTACACTTCTCTCAACTAAAACATCCGTTTAAGCAGATGTTCCATTGGGTTATTAAGCAATAATCTACTTCAGTTTCTCATGAATGTACAAAGTATGCTTTTCTTACAATTCCTGGTAAGAAGACTGCATGCCAGTATTTCACCCAATTAGAGAGTTCTCAGGAAGTTAGTATTACTTAAACTGAAAAATAATCTTTCTCTCTCTATCTTTCACACACACACACACACACACACACACATACACACACAGCTGATTAGTGAAAGTAAATATCTATTTTTCTGAATATAAGAATTAATCCATATTTTGTCTTTAACTATAGCATATGCAAAGCAAACTACCATATATGTTAAAATGTTCTTTGAAAAAAATCTTTATTGTATGTCTTTGCTTTTCATGGAGCTTGAACATTCTTGCTCCTAATAGCCTAGAAATACAGAAAACAAAGCAGCATCTCTTAAAATTCAATATGAAAAGAACCCAAAATCTCAACATGTAAAAATTTTAATAGAAAGATTTAATATTCTTTCCCTTAAATTGCAAATACTATGAGGAGGGAAAACATCAACTTCAGATGGAAACTGAAGTTTTTAAATCTGTGTTTAGATTTGAATTATGTTTTTATTTTGACTTGCTAAATCCTGAAGAAGGTTGAAACCCAGAATTTTCAGTCCTGAAGGAGTAGAAAGTGCTCACAGCACCTGAGATGTGTATGCTGATGTATTTGTCCCATCTCTGCTCCTCTTACTCCTGCTGATTGGGATGCCTTTGCCTTGGCCCAGTCTTGAACAGGTAAAGATTAAAATTCTACAAAATAGAGGATTTTCACTTATCTAGGAAAGGCTTACTTTGAAAAGTGGGCACCTTCAAGTGAATTACAACCAACTTTGCTGTTGATAAATTCAGTCTATTACATATTTTTATTAACATTGATGTTGACATTGTAAGGTCATTTTAATAATAAAGTGTCATTTGTCATTGGGCTATTGTTTTATTGAACACAAATACCCTTTTAATATGTTTTATACATATAACATGTGTATTACATATTATCAAATATATAGTATAACTAAAGTAAGCCAATCTCCATCAATTGTTGATCAGATTAACAGGAATTATTCCAATTCTATCATCCAGAAGCATTACTTATGGAATTAAAGATTATTGTGCTCAGCCTTATTCTGTGGAAATAGCTATCAACAATATTTGCAGAAATGTTTTTTGTTTTGACTTTTAGATGAACCTGAGTTGTGTATTCAAGAGTTGGTGGATTTTTGGTAGAAGCAATCTTTACTTCTGGAGTCCACAAAATGTTATGAAGTTATGAAACACACGAATTGTACTCAGGTCAGACAGTTTTTCCCAATGCCAGGATCTACAAGAGGTAAAGCCGGGCGTGGTGGCTCACGCCTGTAATCCTAGCACTTTGGGAGGCCGAGGCGGGCGGATTGCTCAAGGTCAGGAGTTCGAAACCAGCCTGAGCTAGACCCCGTCTCTACCAAAAATAGAAATAAATTAATTGACCAACTAAAAATATATATACAAAAAATTAGCCGGGCATGGTGGTGCATGCCTGTAGTCCCAGCTACTCGGGAGGCTGAGGCAGTAGGATCGCTGAGCCCCGGACATTGAGGTTGCTGTGAGCCAGGCTGACGCCACAGCACTCACTCTAGCCTGGGCAACAAAGTGAGACTCTGTCTCAAAAAAAAAAAAAAAAAAAAAGACTCTTTCATCATCAGTAAGTATATATATAGGAGATTTAAAGTATTAGAGATAGAAATTGGCATTTGACTAAGGAAAAATTCAGGAAGATATCAGTCACTTTTTTTTTCTATTTTTAGTAGAGATAGAGTCTCTTGCTCAGGCTGGTCTGGAACTCCTGACCGCAAGGGATCCTCCCAGAGTGCTAGGATTACAGGTGTGAGGCATTGTACCCAGTCCTTTCTCTATTTTTAATCCATGGATTATTTCTTCTTATTAAAAAGCCTTTTACTAAAAAAACTTAGGAGTCTGTCATATCCTCAAAACTTATTTTATAAGCATTTACTCCAACAATTAACTTTGTTATGTAATAAATTTTTATAATAGTAAAAAATTTATGACCAGGTGGTTCTACAGCATTTTAAATATACATAAGTAGCTCTTGTTAAAAAAAAAAAAAGTACAAAACTTGCACTCTATATGCTTAAGGAGTTAAATGTGACTAATCTGATCATTATCTGCCACTTGTATATTAAGTTCTTTTCATAACACCATGTAATTCCTTAGGGGCCCGAGCATGTGAATTTTTAATACCTGTAAGTTATGATGAAAAAGTATCAAGGTCAGACATGGGTGTGAAGTTCAGCCATTGCCTTTAGTATAGTATCTATGGCACTTTCATCCTAGTTTTCAAGAACCACTTGTTAATCCCATCCCCTTTGGATGGAATATCACCCTAGGATCTTTCATGGACATTTAACACCTTATCACCAGGGAAATCGTTGCAGGGCTGAGGAGAGCTCTGTCGATGTCACAATTCCCTTCAGTGAAAGATTAATGGAGGGTCACCCTCTAGGATAGATTCTAGGGCTTTTAGGCATCTTCAGTCACCCATAGAAGCAGGAGACAGAGCTACAGTCAATCCAGATCACAGCTATCTCCAAATCATTTCTTTTATCAGGAGCAGGTGTTTCGATAATTGAATATAAATGTACCAGATGCATTTTCATTTCTTTCATTCCTGAATAGCCGAGCAGCAGTCTTATTTTCCTAGCCTTTCCTATTATTGATTCCTCACTACCATTCCTTCTGGGCTGGGGGACTGGGGCTATTGCCCTCGCCGTAAGGCTGAAGAGGATTTCCTTCTCTTCGTTCCTCAGGGCCCCAGAGTACCCTGTATGGAAAGACTAAATGCTGAGTGAGAACTGAGATGAAGTAGTTGCTAACAATGGGGAGAGTCTATAACTAAGCATGTTAAATAAAAATTTACTGGTGGATACGTAGAAAAACTGGCTAAATGCTAACCATCAGAACTTGTAGCACATCCATTTAAATAACATTTGTTGGCAATTTATCAGTCCTCAGGAATGAATTTTATTTGTGCAATAGCACAAAGTTTGTAGAACCAGGTCTGACAGTTAATTAAGTTCTAAGATGGTATCTGAGGTGGAAAATTAGGCAAAATTATAAAATATAATGAGCCTCATTTCTGGCAAGGCTTGTAAAGTTTTTGCGGAGACCATTGCAAAAATGAGTTTCAAAAATGTTTCAAGCATTGAAATCATTGTATCAAGTAAGTAAAATTGGTGTATGTATAAGATAAAGGTGTGAGTGTGGAGGTGATTCCTGGAAGGCTTATATATGCCAGTATTCTTACCTGTAAGCAAGAGAGCTGACTCATTTGGCAGTAAAGAAGTTTATTTCAAAAGATATTCCAGAATTGGACTTCATCAAAGTTTAAAATTTCTGTTGGTCAATACTCACACTTTAAGAAATGAAAACGTAGGCCACAGACTGGGAGAATGTATTTGCAAAACATATCTGACAAAGTATTCATATTATGAAGATATAAATGACCCCTATAAATTAATAATAAAAAGACATAGCACCTTATTATAAATGGGCAAAAGGCTTGGACAGATACTTCACAAAGAAAGATGGAGTATATTCCTCCCATAACGTATAACTAAAAACCCTTCTGTTTAGAAGACCCCCAGTGGTGAGTTCCTTGGTTTTATTTTGGCGTCATATATCTCAGACTTGGACCTGAAAAAGCCAGCAACCCAGAAATGCCAGTGTTGTGGACAAAATAAAGCTCTAACAAAAGCCTGATAAGACAACAAATAGACAATAATCCCTCTACTCCAGCCATGAACACCACAGAAAAACCTGTGGCCCCATCCCCACCTACACCAGCAAAAGCCAAGTGGGTAGCCTAGATTTCCACCTTCAAGAGGCTGTAACAAGGGGCCCCAACACCCTAGCCAGGGTGGTGACAGAGAGAAATGAGTAAGGAGCTGGGACTTTCATTCCTGCTGGACAGTACCAAGTCCTCCGACTCTCACTCTGCTGTGTTGGAAGGAGACCACATAGGGCGCTTGCACCTCCTCCTCCACCAGCAGGAATGAGCCATCTCTCCTCTCCCAACTCGGGTGATGTCAGAGGAAGCTTAGTGGAGAGTCAGGACTTTACTACTGCCACTGCCACAGCGGCGCCAATGGAGCCCACACAGACAGCTAGCATTCCCGCCTGCGCCCAGCAGCAGTAAGGAGCCACCCCCTTTGCTGTCAACAGAGGTCGCTGAACGAGAAGCCTGGTCTTCTACCTCCACGTGGCAATAACTAGATGTACATCCCATATCCCAGCTGGAGTGGTGTCACAAAAAACCAACTAACACAGAAGGTATAAGTAAGATCCAGAGTCTCATGATATGAAAATGCCCAGGTTTCAATAGAAAATTATTCATCATACCAAGAACCAGAAAGATGCCAAACTAAATGAATAAAAACAATAAAGTGTGCCAACACTGAGATGACAGGGACGTTAGAATTATCTTTAAAAGATTTTATAGCACTCATGATAAAAAACACTTAAACAAGCAATTATGAAACTAATGAAAAAATAGAAAAACTCAGCAAAGAAATAAAAGATTTAAAGAAGAACCAAATAGAATAGAACTTTTATATATTTTTTTTGTTTTTTGGGTTTTTTTAGAGACAAGTTCAGGATTTCTTGGAGATAAATAGAACTTTTAGAACTAAGAAATACAATAACCAAAATAAAAAGCTCCATGGATAAACTCAACAGCAGAATGGAGGGAACAAAAGAAACCATGAACTGAAAGAAAACAATATAGAAATTACCCAATCTGAACAACAAAGAGAAAATACACACACACACACACACACACACACACACACACCCTAGACCTTCAGGACCTTGGACAAGATAACAAGATAAAAAAAAGATCTAATATTCATGTCATTAGAGCTATGGTGGAAGAATTAGAGAAAGAGAATGGGGCTGAAAAAGTATTCAAAGAACCAATGACATTTGAGAGGTAAAACTCATCTAAAGTGATGGGAATCAGAATAGTGATTGCCTGTGGGAGGTTGGTTGATTGTAAAGGCAGACAAGGGAACTTTCTGGGATGATAGAAATGTTTTCTTTATCTGGTTGAAAGTAACACGGGTATATACAATTGTTAAAACTTACTGAACTATACATCAAGATAGGTACATATTACTACATTGTAAAGGGTATCTTAATTTTAAAATATATATTAGGGAATTCACAGAATTATTGGCAGGGCTAGATGACCAAACTCAATGCCAAGCTTCTAGGAACAATGTGCAAACCTACACAAGACAAGAAGCCTATTGGCTGCACCAACCATTGCTGCCAGGAGTCCAACTTTCTAGTCTACGACTGCAATTTTTTGCAGGACCCTGCACCCCCCACCACCCAAAACCCAAATGTTTCTGCTGACACCCTTGCCAGGAAAATGGTTGTCTTTTGTGCAGCTTTCTTCTACTTATGACTTACTTGTGAATCCAAACCTTGCACAGTTGAGCCTGTGCTCTAGCTTGGGAGTATCCTGGTTCTGCAGAATATGCAGAATATGAGTACTCTGGGTTCTGGGCAGGCAGAGCACACCAGGCTCATGATTCCCCAATCACAGCACACACATTTAAAAGATGGTAGTCAGCCAGAAGACAAGACACAGGTTTACGGCAAATAGTGGCCTTCTATGAGGTTTACTTCAAAGTAACAAAACCCCCTTGTGATTTGGATGACATTTTGCTGAGTATATTAGGTAGCTCGCAGGATCTGCAGAGATGAGAGACTGGGTGCCAAGCAGCCGACAACAAATCAAGCTGGGAAAGTGTCTGGAAAAGGTCCTGCTGCTGTCACGCAGAGATCCACTGATGGCAGAGATTCTTAACAAAAGATAGAGGAGGGAAGATACTGTTTTAAGAACACTTTTTAGGGCCAGGCTCGGTGGCTCACACCTGTAATCCTAGCACTCTGGGAGGCCTAGGCAGGCAGATCACTCAAGGTCAGGAGTTCAAAACCAGCCTGAGCAAGAGCAAGACCTTGTCTCTACTAAAAAAATAGAAAGGAATTAGCTGGACAACTAAAAATATATAGAAAACATTAGCCGGGCATGGTGCCACATGCTGTAGTCCCAGCTACTCAGGAGGCTGAGGCAGGAGGATTGCTTGAGCCCAGAAGTCTGAGGTTGCTGTGAGCTAGGCTGATGCCACGGTACTCTAGCCCAGGCAACAGGAAAAAAAATAAAAAAGAATGCTTTTTAGTTTTTAATGCTCAGGCTCTTGTCAGGGATAAAGGCCTCACCCGGAAACGGAATCCCTGTGACAGGATGCAGTTCACTCTCTCATCCATTCACTTATTGAACAAATAGTTACTGACTCTGCCAGACACAGTCTTGCTCTTATGGAATCAACAGGCCAGCAGAGGAGAAAAATAGTGAGTGAGTAATTATACAAATAAGTTTGACATTGCAATTGATGGAAATACTCTTACAGTGAAGGAAAATTTTCTAGGAGAGCGTATAACAGAAGAACCTAAGATACTCAAGGTCAAAGAAGACTTCCCTGAGCAAATGATATCTGATAAAATACAGCTTCTGATAATAGCATGTGTTTGTGGTGTTGGGGAGAAAAGACAGTACCTTTTCTTCACCCAGCGCAAGTGTCAAGGCTGACACCTCTGCAACAAGCAGATTAGCAAGAAAAAAGCTTCACGGATTTATTTAACAAAGTTTTACATGATGTTACCAAACCAAACTGGGGTCCACTTGCCCGGTACAGCCAAGCCAAACACTGAAGCCCAGAGTTGCGGAAGCAGAAAGGGGCTTTACTCCCAGGGCCCCAGATCTCTCACTCCTGGGTGTCTTAGAAGTCAGGGGATCTTAAAGGCAGGGATAATTTCAGGCAGGCCTGGCCCAAAAAGGTGGGAATATCCTGAAGTGGGGAGGGGCATAGATGGATTCAGAGAAGAAAGGAAGGTTAAGATGGGTGTGACAGGCCCCTTGGGAGAAATTGGAACAAAGAATAGCAGGTCAGAGTTCAGTTCCTCAGTTCCCCCTTATCTGCATTTTCCATCTTGTTGGGTTTCTGTAAAACAACTCAAGAGCATATACTAGGATATCACCTTTTAGTTTCCAGAGGAAACCCAAATACCTCATGACTCTGGCTTGCTTGGAGGGCCACTGTACCCACCAGGTTGCCCATTCACTTGTCAAGGCTAGCCAGGTGTCACAACATCCCCTGAAGGGACTCAAGGTTTTCCTTTATTTCCATGCTTGGGGGCGGGGAGGGCAGTAGGTCCCTCAGAGGAGTCCCTGCTTGGTTTCAATGACACAGGAGCTTCAGAAATAAAGAACCAAAGACCCAGGGAAAATTGTATTATAATTTTATGCTAAGTCTGATGAAAGTGCATAGTTGTGCAGCAACATGATTGGACAAAAGGATATGATCCGATAGTAATAAACTGAGAGGAATTTAGCAAGAATTGCCTGTTCAGATTATTCTGGGCCTCCCTGTGTATCATTCATTCACCTTAGTATGGAGCAGAACCCCTCTGGAATGAGGGTCTTATGATCTTCCTTCAGGGGAGATAGGTTAGAGTGCGACTTTTCTACCGTTTTTATGGGTTGCTTTGAGGGAAAGGAGTTCTGGTTTCTAGGACATGTCTCACCTCAGGGGAGAAAGAAGGGGGGCAGAAGTTCAGAGAGATCTTGCCTCTGAAGCTCTGCCTTTCACCATCACTCTTTTTCATGCTCCATTCTGATTCTACCTGAGGAATGATTTTTATTTCAACATGAGTATTATATATAATGAGCTCTAGGGTACTGGGGAGCCCTTGAATCTTTACTTGCAAATCAGTGAAATCTGAGGATTGGCAGAAGAAATGGTGCCTTGGATTTGGTGGGCCAAAAAGGCACATTCTAAAAACCTTATACTTAGGCTGGGCGTGGTGGCTCACGCCTGTAATCCTAGCTCTCTGGGAGGCCGAGGCGGGCAGATTACTCGAGGTCAGGAGTTCGAAACCAGCCTGAGCAAGAGCGAGACCCCGTCTCTACTATAAATAGAAAGAAATTAATTGGCTAACTAATATATATATATATATATATATATATATATAAAATTAGCTGGGCATGGTGGCGCATGCCTGTAGTCCCAGCTACTTGGGAGGCTGAGGCAGAAGGATTGCTTGAGCCAGGAGATTGAGGTTGCTGTGAGCTAGGCTGACGCCATGGCACTCATTCTAGCCTGGGCAACAGAGTGAGACTCTGTCTCAAAAACAAAACAAACAAAAAAAAAACCTTATACTTAAAATTCCTAAGGGTCTGATAGAGGTGGGTTGTGCAAAACTGGGGTTAACAGTAGATCTGTTACTCAAAAGATGGAGGTTCATTCACGTAGTGAGTAACAAACAACATCCCACGAGAATGAGAACAAGAATGCAGGCCTTGATGAGTAGGAGTTTTAATCACTTGCAGCAAGTGAGGAGAGCACTGGGAATATTTTCCAAAGCATGTCTCCCTGATGGAAAGTGACCTGGGGTTTCTATGGGGTAGTAGAGAAAGAACAGGCTATGTCATCACCTGTAGGGGGGTGTAGTTTCCCTTATGCATGTGTGGTTAGTTCCACATGCTAGTACACAGGAAGCATGCTATGGTAATGAAGCTATATCTCCTCCCAGGGTAGAGGCTGCCAAGGGTGTGTCAGGGGCTAGTTTTAGCTACAGGGTCTCCTCGTAGAACAAAGGCTGCAGAACAGGTTGATTGCTCAAGTTGATTGAATTCCTATAGTCTCTCTAGACCCTCCTTTCCTAGTACAAATACAGCCGTATTATCTGGTGATAAAAACAGACTAGCCTGGACAACATAGCCAGACCTTGAGACCTCATCTCTACAAAAAATTGTAAAATTAGCCAGGCATGGTGTCATGCACCTGTGGTCCCAGCAACTCAGGAGGCTGAGGCAGGAGGATCACGTGAGCCCAGGAAGGAGTTCAAGGCTGCAGTGAGTGAGCTGTGATCATGCCGCTGACAGTATATTCAGGAATAGAAAATCCCTTTCATTCCATCCATAATTCCTACACAACCAACAAGCTCATTTTGCCATGCACCATACTACATTCCCCCTGCCCAAAGAAATGCTTGAAAAATCTCTCTCCTCCCAATTCCCCCAAATTATCATTAGTTATTTTAAATCCTGTTGCATTAACACATTTAACTATGTTCAGATGTTCAAAATAACAGTTGGCCCTCTGTATCCATGGGTGCTGCATCCATGAATTCAACCAGGTGTGGATCAAAAACATTCAGGAAAAAAATGGATGGTTCCATCTGTACAGAACATGTACAGACTTTTTTCCTTTTCATTATTCCCTACACAAAACAGTACAACAACTATTTATGTGACAGAGTGAATGGCCTGAAATAGGGTAAAAATGTTTTACAAGTTGTCTCTTTAACGCCCCCCAACTCTCTGGGAATTAAACACTGCCCAAGGCCAGTCATTCAGAGGGTCGGGGGAGTATCTTTTGTACCACAGGAGATAGCTCAGTGGAATTGTCCCTGCAGAGGTCACACAGTTTTTTTCACTGGAGATGGAGTCAATGGGGTTAAACAGCAATAATCCCCAAGCTGAAAACTTCCTTTAAAAGCTCTGTATTTCTGCTTATAGGGAGGATGTGGTACTTTAAGATGAGAGTCTGCCATCTTCCTCATTTGCTGGCAAATTAATAAACTTCCCTTTCCTTCTCCTCAAGCAACTTGTCCTCATTCTTTTGATGTGGCCTCAGGGACAAGTGCTGAACTTTTGGTAACATTTTCATAGTATTTACATTGTATTAGGTGTTATAAGCAATCTAGAGATGACTTAAAGTATATAGGAGGATGTGCATAGGTTATATGCAAATATTACACCATTTTATGTTAATATAACAACTTGAGCATCCGTGGACGCTGGTATCCTTAGAGGGTCCTGGAACCAATCTCCCACAGTTACTAAGGGACAACTGTACACAAATACAGCACTAAAAAGAAAATCTTCATTGATTGCTAAATGGAAAGGTTGTGAATACAGCTTAGAAAAAAACTTCTTGTTAACATAAATAAGTAAAAGGGATGTTTTAATAGAAGTTGTTGCCAAGACTCATAGCCTCTTTATCTCTAACTAGTCATGATATTAATATAAGCCATTATTATATCATAAAATATACCTTGTGTGTTATTCAGTGAAATTTTATAACTTTATAGGAATAGAATTTTCATAAAGCAACTTTAAAATGAAGAATTGAAAACTATAAATTTTAAGATATTCTAAATTTACAGACAAAAATTAAAAACATATAAGGATGCACATTCATAACTTATTTTCTTTTTGAAGTCACATATATCACATTTTATTTCTTCTCCAGTAGTCTCAGTTCTAGCTTTCAAAAAGCTGTGCTGTTTACATAGCTATTATCTAAAATTTATTTTCTATTATAATTTGCTCCCAAGATCATAAATACAGTGTTTAAAATGGTTCATTTACTTACCCATGTAGACAGATATAAATATATTCCTAAATATATATATTTCTATTAAGGGAAAAGCTGCTTTTTTTTCTTTTTTTTTTTTTTGAGACAGGGTGTCCCTCTGTTGCCTGAGCTAGAGAACAGTGACATCATAGCTCACAGCAACCTCAAACTCCTGTGCTCAAGTAATCCTGCTTTAGCCTCATGAGTAGCTGGGACTACAGGTACACATCACCATGCCTGGCTAATTTTTCTGTTTTTTGTAGAGATGGGGGGTCTTGCTATGTTGCTCAGGTTGGTCTTGAACTCCTGGCCTCAACTCTCGATCCTCCCACCTTAGCCTCCCAAAGTGTTGGGATTGCAGGTGTGAGCCACCATACCTGGCCAAAAAGTTCCTTGTAAGAAAACATTCATGCAATATGTCATCTGAGTTGTTTATAATTTCTTGCTTTATTCACTCAGCTGGATCTAGATTATCAAAGATAAATTTTTGTAGAGTAATGATTTGAAATTTCATATTTCATATCAAATCACTTGATGCAAAAAAAGAGAAGGCAAAGGCCAAGTAGTAACAACTGCAATGTGGAATTCTGACTCAACCAAGCACACCTGGGTCCAACTTAAGACGTCATCAGGTTAGTGCTAGACTGTATAGGAAGTCCTTGGGGAATAATGGGTACATTGTGAAGCTTCTGGCATACTTGTGAATTAGCTAGTGAAAGCTAAAGGCAGATGGGATTTTAGCCAGTTGACGGCTGGCCTATTTTTAATTTAGAATTGTAAGCAGGAAAAGGGGCTCTTTTATAATCAGCCAAAATCACAATAGTCATTAAGATATGCCCTGGGAATAAATCAAGGGTTGTGGAAGTCCCCAGACATCCCGAGTAGTTAGTGTACTACATGCTGCTGTACCAAATACTCTAATAGAGGAAATGATTCTACACAACTCTCAAATTCTAACTTGCTCCCAGAGACTCAGACAATGACTACAATGTTAAGCTCTGGCCCCAAGAAATACTTCTGGGTCCAACTAAATAATCTCATCTTTTACTGTTGAGATCACAGGATCTGGCTAAAATGCAACTTGGGTGTTTTAAAAATTGAGATTACCTGATGGTGCATGTTTATAATGCTGGTATACTGAGAAGTCACAGGGAGGGGATGCTGGTTTCTCAGGACCATCAGATGATCTTTTCTCCTGGCTGTATCTCCTCTACATTAACTTCCATGCTTTTCGGGGAGTTGAGGCCCCAACTCTACAGCTATCTAACTGTGGGAATTCTGAAGAGTCATTAATTCCCGTGGCCTTTGTTTGCTGGTGTTTTTGTTTTATTTTTAAATCTGCCAAACAAGAAGACAAGAAGAGGGAGACTCAATAATCTTTAAAGTTTCTTTTCTAGCTCCTAAACATGTTTTCTTATTCTCTCCTTTAGATTTGCTAAATAATAGCAGCACAACTAAGCCCTTTTTTTTTTTTTTTTGAGACAGAGTCTCGCTTTGTTGCCCAGGCTAAAGTGAGTGCCGTGGCGTCAGCATAGCTCACAGCAACCTCACACTCCTGGGCTCAAGCAATCCTCCTGCCTCAGCCTCCCAAGTAGCTGGGACTACAGGCATGCGCCACCATGCCCGGCTGATTTTTTCTATATATATTAGTTGGCCAATTAATTTCTTTCTATTTTATAGTAGAGACGGGGTCTCGCTCTTGCTCAGGCTGGTTTTGAACTCCTGACCTCGAGCAATCCGCCCGCCTCAGCCTCCCAGAGTGCTAGGATTACAGGCGTGAGCCACCGCGCCCGGCTTAAGCCCTTTTATAATAGTTGTGCTAAGAAGAAGTTGCCAACACTTATTTTAGATTCAGTCCCAAAATAAAACAAACCCTAGACTGCCCCAAACAGATAAATATCCTCTTCAGTCTAGAATATGCTAAACAAGACTGTACAAACCTGATGGCAAAAAAATTACTATCCTTCAGTGCCCTAAAGCTTGGGTCCCCAACCCCCCAGGCCACCATTCTGAGAGGCCTGTTAGGAAATGGCCGCTTATCATCACCTGAGTGCCCAACCCCCCACACACACACAGCAGCCCGCTCCCCCACTCTCGGTCTGTGGAAAAATTGTCTTCCATGAAACTGATCCCTGGTGCCATAAAGGTTGGGGACCGCTGCCCTAAAGCCCCCAGACCAGCTAGTATGGGACTTACTTCTTGAGAAAAGAAAAACCAATCTCCTCTCTACCCACCCATATCCACTGGAGATGTGTTTGGAATTCTGACATGGCAGCCTCCTCACTTTGTAAGCTGTTAAAACATTACAGACCTATTAGCACTTACCTGATTTCCCTCAATTGAATCAAACCAAAACACAAAAGGGTTACCTTCAATGTTAATGCTTTGGTTAAAGGTCCTCACAAACAGTATTAGTCTCATTGTAAAACACGGCTTTTGATTCCATCAAGTGGTGTTCGACATGTCTCAAAAAGCTCCCACATTCAAAAAACAAAATAAGATAATTTCTTCCAATTCTGGCAACAACTCTGGTTAGGGGCAGCAGGTCAGCTGAAAAGCTACTCTCTCCATTTTGTTCTGTTTCCTCCAGCAACCCCTGCAACAGTGGGAGAGGGAGATGATGACAAACGCATTCCTTCCCTTAGGAACCTTCCTTCATGGTGAATTTTTTACTACTGCTAGATTTATCTCCCCCAGGGAAAACACTGGCTATAATTATTTTTTCCTGGTTTGAAGAAAGTGTACCTTTTATCTTATATTCTAAATTTCCCAGTGATTTCTAGAACATATCAGAGTCACCTGGGAAGTTTTTATAATAAAACCCAGATTCAGACCCTCCCATGCTTCAATCAGTTTCCAAGGATGGAGCCCAGAAATCTATAGTTTTCAACTCTCCCTTTGTTTTCTGATATAAAAAGAGGCTTAGAAAACATTCTTCCACCCCCTTTTCTTCCATCTCTCCTACTCTCTCTTTCACAAACTGGTAAGCAATGTCACTTAAATAAGTTTTATGCATCAACTAAATGATCATATCGTCCAGAAATAAATCCATGCGTATACAGTTAACTGATCTTTGACAAGAGTGCCAAGAATACACAATGGGGAAAGGATAGTCTCATGAATACAAAGTGCTGGGAAAACTGGGTATCCATATGCAGCCGCATGAAATTGAACCCCTATCTTACACCATACACAAAAATCAACTCAAAATGGATTAAAGACTTAAAAGACACTGCAGGGTACAGTGGCTCAAGCCTGTAATTCCAGATATTCACGAGCCTGAGGCAGGAAGATCATTTGAACCTGGAGTTCAAGACCAGCTTGGGAAATATAGTGAGACCCTATCTCAAAAAAATAAAACCCTAAAAATATCAAACTAAAAAGCTCTGCACAGTGAAGGAGACAATCAACAGTGAAAAAACAACCTAGGAATGGGAGAAAATATTTGCAAACCTATACTTGATAAGGAGTTAATCTCTAAAATACATAAATCTTCAGGCTTGGTGCCTCATACCTGTAATCCTAAACCTCTGAGAAGCTGAGGCAGGAGGACGGCTTGAGGCCAAGGGTTTGAGACTAGCCTGAGCAAGAGCGAGATCCCAGTCTCTATAAAAAATAGAAACATTAGCCGGGTGTGGTGGCACGTGCCTGTAGTCCCAGCTACTTGGGGGACTGAAGTAGGAGGATTGCTTGAGCCCAGGAGTTTGAGGCTTCAGTGAGCTATGATGACACCACTGCACTCTAGCCAGGATGACAGAGCAAGACTCTGTCTCAAAAAAGGAAGGAAGGAAGGAAGGAAGTGAGGGAGGGAGGGAGGGAGGGAGGGAGGGAGAAAAAAAAAAAAATATATATATGTAAGGAATTTCTACAACTCAATAGTATTATAAAATAACTAATAGCCCAATTAAAACCTGGGCTAAGGACTTGAATAAACATTTATCCAAAGAAGATATACAAATAGCCAAAAAGTATATGAAAAATGTTCAATGTTTAGTCATCAGGGAAATGTAAATCAAAACCACAAAAAAGGCCGGGCGCTGTGGCTCACGCCTGTAATCCTAGCTCTTGGGAGGCCGAGGCGGGCGGATCGCTCGAGGTCAGGAGTTCAAAACCAGCCTGAGCAAGAGCGAGACCCCGTCTCTACTATAAATAGAAAGAAATTAATTGGCCAACTGATATATATATAAAAAATTAGCCGGGCATGGTGGCGCATGCCTGTAGTCCCAGCTACTCGGGAGGCTGAGGCAGAAGGATCACTCAAGCCCAGGAGTTTGAGGTTGCTGTGAGCTAGGCTGACGCCACGGCACTCACTCTAGCCTGGACAACAAAGCGAGACTCTGTCTCAAAAAAAAAAAAAAAAAAAAAAAAAAAAAAAAAACCACAAAAAAAGTATCACCTCACATGACTATTATTTTTTATAACAGACATCAAAAATCCAAAGACAAGTGTTGGTGAGGATGTGGACAAATTGGAACCCTTACACACTGTTGGTGGGAATGCAAAATGGTCCAGCCACTATGGAAAACAGTATAGAGGTTCCTCAAAAAATTAGGCCAGGCGCAGTGGCTCACGCCTATAATCCTAGCACTCTGGAAGGCCAAGGCAGGTGGATCCTTTGCGCTCAGGAGTTCGAGACCAGCCTGAGCAAGAGTGAGACCCTATCTCTACTAAAAATGGAAAGAAATTAATTGGCCAACTAAAAATATATAGAAAAAATTAGCTGGGCATGGTGGTACACATCTGTAGTCCCAGCTACTCGGGAGGCTGAGGCAGAAGAATCACTTGAAGCCCAGGAGTTTGAGGTTGCTGTGAGAGAGGTTGATGCCATGGCACTTTAGCCCAGGGAACAGAGTGAGACTCTGTCTCAAAAAAAAAAAAGAAAAAAAAATTAAATATAGAACTATCATATGATCCAACCATCTCACTTCCAGGCATTTGTACAAAAGAAGTCAGGATCTTGAAGAGATATTAGCATTCCTGTGTTTATTACAACAGTATTCACAATAGCCAAGGTATAGAAACAACCTAAATGTCTATTGGCAGATGAATAAAGAAAATGTGATTATATATATATATATATATATATATATATATGATGGAATATTATTCAGCCTTAGAAAAGGAAATTCTTCAATATGCTACAACATAGATGAACCTTGAAAACATTATGCTAAGTGAAACAATCCAGTCACAGAAAGGCACATACCACATGATTTCACACATGTTCGTAGAATCAGAAATTACTAATCAACAGGCACAATGTTTCAATCAAGCAAGATGAATAAACTCTAGAGATCTGCTGCACAACACTATCTATAGTCAACAATAATGTATTGTACACTTAAACATTTGTTGAGAGTAGATCTCATGTTAAGGGTTCTTACAACAATAAAATTTAAAATTATTTATCATACTAAGAACTTGTTATAAATGGATCAATACAAGGAGGATGTAGTAAATGGTAATCTGTAGAAAATGATCTCAAGTTCAACGTTTTGAATCAGAGACTTAAATGAAGCATGTGTGATTGGGAGATATGAAGAAGTGGGTAACAGGAAGGAAATAAAAAGCACCACTATCAGAGTGAATATTAAATCCATAGCATGAACTTTTTGAGATTAACAATGTGAATTTGAGAGGATTACTGTGGTAGGCGAATAAAGGCCCCGAAAATGTCCACAGCCTGATCCCTGGAACCTAATCCCTGAACCTATGTGTTACTTCTTATGGCAAAAGGGACTTTACAAATGTGATTAAGGATTTTGAGATTGGGAGAGTATCCTGGATTATCCAGGTGGGCCCAGTGATGTAATCGGAAGTGTCATTATGAGAAGGAATCAGGGGGTAGATACTACAGAAGAAAAACAACCTGATAACAGAAGGACTGGAATGAAGCAGCCACAAGCATTCTTTAATGCTGGTAACCACCAGAAGATGGAAGAGACAATGAAAGAATTCTTCCCTGGAGTTCTAGAAGGAACTAGGAACCTGATTCTAGCCAGTAAAACTGATTTGGGGCTTCTGACTTTGAGAACTGTGAGAGAATATATTGCTTTAATCCACTAAATTTGTGGTAGTTTACTATAGCAGCCATAGGAAACTATTATAATCACTAACATTGTAACTCAACAATCAGAATCCAAAATCTGGACCAGGTACAGTGGTGTACACCTGTAGTCCTAGCTACTTGGGAGGCTGAGGCAAGAGGATCACTTGAGCCCAGGACATCAAGGCTGCAGTGAGCTGTGATTATGCTGCCGCTCTCCAGCCTGGGTGACAGAATGAAGCCCTGTCCCACGGGTGGCGGTGGGGGAGGGGGGGAGGATCCTAGATCTGCATTTGTTTTATAAAATGTTAAACTATAATTGTTACACAAAATACAGGTGGCTCTCATGAGGTCCATACAAAATAGTGATAAATACACTATTTATGGAATTATAAGCTGCTTTTAACAAAGTTTATAGGAGAAATCATTAGAAAATGAATAGCTTACTAGTTTTCAATATTGGTGTCATAATTAATCCTAGAATCATTATCACTTAATTGACATACTACCTTTGCAGATGTTAATTAAGTTCAGGATGTCAAGGTATTTATCTTTTGGAAATTTAAGTTAATATGAAAATTTAGTATTCTATTTAATTACACTAGGTTCTTGTACTTGACATGAAGCTTTGTGTTCTATAAAAAGAAATGTAAATACTAGAAAAATCACACAAAGGAAGAGTGAGGCTCCTTATTAAACCTGTTAGATAAGTAATCAAACTCTCTAGGGGATTCACTTGGTAGTTTTCCAGTTTTGTAATGTACTGCACACATGCATATTTTTTCAGGAAACAGATTTGAATGTTTTGATCATCTCAAACTCCTAAATCTATTGCACAAATATATCTGTATTGTCTCAATTAACAATTAGCTGCTTCAAGAAATGAAAATCAACTACTTTTAATAAAACATTGGCATAGCATGGAAGAACTTCACAGTGCTTTACAACTACCATGTTTCCCCCAAAATAAGACAGGGTCTTATATTTATTTTTCCTCAAGAAGACACCTTAGGGCTTATTTTCAGGGGATGTGTTTTTTTAATACGGTACAACAATGTACATTTATTCAAATATAGTTGTCTTCTTCTGGAACATACTCTCCAAACCCCAAATTCCATCCTGAATTTCTTGCAACTCCATTTCCTTTAGAACCATTGGCCCCAATCTCTCATGCCGAGCAATAGAGCTCTCATGGGGCAGATGAGAAGGGCTGCTCATCTTCTTTATCACTCCACAACAAAATGCATGGGTTGTGCAGATACCGTGGGTAGCCACGCCCATCACTAGGTCTTATTTTCAGGGTAGGGCTTATATTGTGCAAATGCTTAGAAATCCTGCTAGGGCTTACCTTATGGGTGGGTCTTATTTTCGTGGGAAAAACGGTACAAAGTTTTTTTTATAAACCTTCAGCATGTTCAAGAAGTATTCACAAAATAAAGTCTACAAAATTTAGAATTTAAATGCTCAAATAAAATTACAGGAACCCTTGAAGCAAAAAGATATCATATAGGAAGTAGGGCATGAATGTGACATCAATCAGTAACTGTGTTTATAACCGTAACACTGCCTTTATAAAAATGTAATCAAAGATTTCTAACTTCACTGTTATTAAAAGGTGTTAAGTAATCAAGAATTTAACTGAGGCCAGGCGTGGTGGCTCACACCTGTACTCCTAGCACTCTGGGAGGCCAAGGCGGGAGGATCGTTTGATCTCAGGAGTTGGAAACCAGCCTGAGCAAGAGCAAGACCCTGTCTCTACTATAAATAGAAAGAAATTAGCTGGACAACTAAAAATATATAGAAAAAAATTAGCTGGGCATGGTGGCACATGCCTTGTAGTCCCAGCTACTCTGGAGGCTGACACAGAAGGATCCCTTGAGCTGATGCCAAGGTACTCTAGCCTGGACAAAAGAGTGAGACTCTGTCTCAAAATAAAAAAGAAAAAAAAAGAATTGAACTGAGAAACTGTTTTAGAAATGCAAATTTAAGGCTGGGTGTGGTGGCTCACACCTGTAATCCTAACACTCTGGGAGACCAAGGCGGGCGGATTGCTTAAATATCAGAGTTCCAAACCAGCCTGAGCAAGAGTGAGACCCCCATCTCTACTATAAATAGAAAGAAATTAATTGGCCAACTAATATATATATAAAAATTAGCCGGACATACTGGCACATGCCTGTAGTCCCAGCTACTCAGGAGGCTGAGGCAGAAGGATCGCTTGAGCCCAGGAGTTTGAGGTTGCTGTGAGCTAGGGCTGATGCCACCACACTCACTCTACCCTGGGCAACAAAGTGAGACTCTGTCTCCAAAAAAAAAAGAAGAAAAAAAAAAGAAGAAGAAAGAAAGAGAAGGAAGGGAAGGAAGGGAAGGAAGGGAAGGAAGGAAGGAAGGAATGCAAATTTAACACTCAAGTCAGAGAAAAGAAAATGTATACACACAAAAGAACTATGTTAACATAAATGATTAAAGCTAACTATTTTCCCAGAAATGATAGGAGAAAAAGAGTTAACTATATTTTCTTGCAGAAAGAAAAGTCTAATTTTAATTTTTGGATCTATATAGGATAATAAACAAAAAGAACCTAACTTGCCTCTCACACAGAACTGATAATTTTCCATTTCCTCTTCTTAGAATACTTAACTTTTATAAAGCAATAGTTTGCCAAGCTCATTAATTTTTTAAATACCACTTATGTATATACATGTACATTTTAAAAACTCTATAAACAGTATTAGGAAAAACAGGAACTGTTTCATTTAGGTCTTAACACAGTGAATCAACTTCATAGTGCAATGAATATTAGTGAGATGTCAATATGAATACAAATGCAAGAATACAAACTGATGTTTTCTTTCGGAAATATTTTTATGATCAATTCCAAACACACAGTACAGGGAAGATGGAATGAGTAAGGAAAAAAGTCATATTTTATTTCCCCATTAACACTAAACCATATTATTCAAACTGTGTTTCAAAATAATCAGCCAGTTCACCAATGCCAGTCACTACCTTAGTTCAAATGTTCACTAATATAGTCAAGCAACAGAAATCCATTATGAGACACTGTCTAGAAAGATAGCTACATTGCTAAATATAATTTATTAACTTAGTAGTTTAGTCTCCCAATATTTAGCAAGTTCATTTAAAAATTACCATTCCCATTGGTTTATAGTAACATTAATATGAATGCATAATTTCAAAGCCAACATTCCTTTCACTGTGAACATAAAACCTCTTAAAAGATAGTTGTGGGTTGGGGTACAGTAATGACTATGACTGCTGCGATACCATTTTTCAAAGCCCAAAAGACTGGCAAGTTTGGAAAGGCATAAACTATATATACACACTCTCATTATGCTACTATTTCCCACATTTTTGCTGTACATACTTGTCTCATAATATGGTATAAATTATTCCCTCAAATTTGAAAAATAAGATGAATTCATTTTCATCTTCAAAATAACACCTTATAAATGAAAAAAAAAGTTCCTCATATTTATTAGATCTAGTCAAGAGATGGCTTAAATATTTTCTTCATGACATGTACAATTTTTTCACCCCATCTTAGTGCCTCATTACAGTTTGGCAATAAGACTTCCAGTGCTTTATCAAAAACTGCCTTCAATAGATGATAAGATTGTTAAATCTGCACTTGAATCCTTCTTAAAACATAGAATTATAACAAAGTCCAAAAAATATATGAACATTAATCAATACCCTTGGGAACCTGTGTATTACTGCAAATAATCTCACATGTGCATATAATTCAAACAAACTTGGTGGGGAGGGGGTATAAAATAAATACTACAATATTTCTTCAATTCTAATGCTGCCTAGATGGTTAGATGAAAAGATTAATATTACTAACAGGAAGAGTCAAACTATCTTAAGGACTGTTTTCTAAGTAGTTAGAACAATTTTGAAAACAAAGATAAGCAAGAGCCTATGCCAATACATTTTTCCTGTAGTGTAATATAATTGCTAATATGAGGTATAATCTGTAAGCAATTAATACAAATATAAATAGGTATAAGCCACCACTAAATCACAGTCTGGTGAAAAGCTTCTCAGCTAACATAGTTTGAAAAGGTTAAGGGAAATGGGAAAGGGAAGACAGAGCAGGTTTCCAGTGGGAACATTATTTACGTGCCTTATCATCATCTTGTATGTAAAAGTTCACTGTTGCAGAAAGGTAAATCCTTTCCAAGTATGCTGGCCTGGAATATACTTTATTGTAGCATAGTAAGATTAAGTATTACTAATGCTTCATTTGCATTTTATATTCGGATATACACATAATCATATATGCATACCAAAAACTATAAACAGATTTTTAAAACACTTTTACCTCATTTTGGGAAAGTTAATAGTTAAGATGGAAGTATGTACTACAGAATTTTCTAGAATATCTAAACTCAGGGGTAAAATCAAAGGAAAACATTACTATCTCTTTAGTAAATGGCTTGTGTGAAACCTCAAGCTCACTCATCTTTTTATAGATGGGTTTATTTGATGAGGATTGTGATCCAATGATTGTTTAGCAGCAATTTTACCAAACTGTAAATTCTTTTATTAACAGGCATTATAAACAGATAATACTAATCTTATTTAAAAACCATGAGTGCCACACCAGTGAATATACAGCTTATGAATAACTTAAAAAGTATTTCCCATTTTAAAAGGCAAACACAGCATACAAAATCCTATACTAAACGAAGAAGCTATAATATGGATACATGATTGATGTGTCTAAAATGATATATATACAGTACATAATTAATGTTAATTATGTGATCAGTACATTTTTCTATATGATTCCCTTCATGCTTCACTTTCCCCAGAAACTGAATTCTGAACTTCCTCTTCTAAAATTGGTACAATCAGGTTATCCTTGGACATCAAATTATATTTCATCACAAACTTAGTAAACCGATGACACAAAAATGTTTCATTCTGCAGAAAGGAAGAAAAAATATGTTATTTTACTATCCAAATTTAAAAACTAAAAATAATATCAACATATATTATTGTCATTCTGATAAGAATACATGAAGACAATTAGTGATATATACTTACTTCATATTCATCAAATATCTGCCGGTGATGAAAATAAGCATGTGAAAATATTCTGTAAATCCTACGGCATACTGATCCTAGTTTTGCTACAGATGATTCCTTTATGCTAACCCTAAAATTAGAAAAGAAACCATAGATTCAAGGAACTGGATAGACTCTTAGGCACAATATAGTCCAATCTTCTCAATTCACAAGTGTGGTAATTGACACCTAGGGAAAATAAGTGACTAGTCTAAGTTCACAGTAAGTGCCTGGAACTCCTGCTTCACATTCCTGTGCCAGTGTTCTTTTTACCTAACCACAGTGACTACATAAAATTTGACATTACAGATTTTTTTTTTTTTTTTTTTTGAGAAAGGGTCTGTTGACTGTCACTTAGGCTGGAGTACTGTGGCATGATCATAGCTCACAGCAACCTCAAACTCCTGGGCTCAAGGGATACTCCTGCCTCAGCTTCCTGAGTAGCTAGGACTACAGGTGGGCCACCATGTCTAACTTTTTATATTTTTTATTTTTTGTAGATTCAGGGTCTCTGTTGCCTAGGCTGATCTTGAACTCCTGGCATCAAGCAATCTTCCTTTCTTGGCCTCCCAAAGTACTGGGATTACAGGCATGGGCTACCATGACCAGCTGAACATTACAGTTTTGAAACTTTGTTAAAGTTTTTTTTTTCTTTTTTAAGAGATGGGGTATTCCTCTGTCACCAAGGCTGGAGTACAGTGGCACATCAAGCAAGTCTCTTGCCATAGCCTGCTGAGTAGCTGGAATTACAGGTTGAACTGCTGCACTTAGCTTATTTAATGCAGTTAAAAGGAATCCCTAACAATCAAAACTTACTAAAACATATGTTTATAACATTAATACTCTGTCTACTAGAGGTGATTAAAACTACTGAAAAGAATGTTTTATTCTACAGAACTAGATTTTTACTTTTAGAAATCAAATTGCATATTTGTGATTTTTTAAATATGTAAATATAGAACATTGAGGCAAAAACCAATTTTTAAAAACATATTTTATATGAGCTCTTTGGAGCTAATCATATTTGAAGAAAACATTTCCAAATCCGTCTACCTGGCAACAAATATAGAATACAAGTCAGTCACAAACTTCACCAATAATACATTACATGCACAGTTTCTTTCCAGGTCTTTAAATTCTATAGGCAAGGATAAAGAATTCTTCAAAAACAAGTAGTCTAACTTAGGCAAGTCTGCTCTTTACACATGCTATATATAGGGAGACTGAATCTGACTATCACGAGATTCAAGTGAGCAATCATGTAAATATTCAAACTCTAAACAGGAGAGGGAAAGCCCTGCAGAGTGACACATAGCAGCAGGGACTAGCCTTAAATTGAACTGGCCTGTGAGTTCTGGGATCAAAGTCATATTGTTTAATCACAACCCTAATAATATGAACAAGCCAAATATACATCAGCTGAAAAGAAAAAAATTAAAGAATACATTAACCAGCCAACTTAATTTTAGTTTTAAAACATCAATCTTTTTACAATCTGAGCTGTTTGTTCAAACAAACAAAAACAATCTTTTAAATTACATCTAAAAAATTTAATACCATGTTTAAAAGTTTTGTTTACCTGCTGGGAAAATATTTATTGCTATTCAGAAGACATGCAGCACCATCAAGTGTGTGTCTTGTATAGTCTATAGCAGGACACTGCAAAAGAAAGAATATGAAAAGGTAGCAACAAAATGCTCTACCTCTTAGATTATGTATATTTATTATATGGGTGCTTTATTCCAAAGACACGAGCATCTGCTAAGGAAAAAGTCCCTCAAAACTTCCGAATAACTGTAAAATACAATGTTAGATCAATAAATAAGGCCTTATTATCCCCATGACCTATAATATCAAGATTCTAGATGATACATGAATCAGTCTCCCATTTTTATTCCCAAAATTGTACCTAGAAAAAACACTGCTTAGAGATGGAAAGAACCTGTCTGACTTTACAAATGAGGAAACTGAGGCTTTGAATGGTCAATGACTTATGCAAGATCACACAGGTAAGAAGAAGGATTCAAAAATAGTAACACAGATATACTGATTCCTATCTAATGATTTATACTTTACCAAGCAGTTCAAAAGCCTCCTTCCCTTCACAAATATCTCTAGGGATTAGTACCTTCTTCCATCCTAGAAAATATCCCTCATTATGTTCCTGGCACTCTATTACCAATCTAGCAGCTTTCTAAAGAACTTTCTCCTCAATCAACTTTGAATTTTAACATGAATTTTCAGAGTTTTTTTATATTTTAATAAATCTGTCTTATCCTATTCCATTTATCAGAAATAATGAAACTTATTGTATCATTGCAAAACCAGTAAACAGTCTTGCTCTGTCTCCCTGACTAGAATGCAGTGGCATTATAATAGCTCACTGCAACCTCAAACTCATGGGCTCTGCGATCCTCCCACCTCAGCCTCCCGAGTAGCTGGGTCCACAGGTGCATGTCACTGTGCCTGGTTAATTTTTCTATTTTTAGTAGAGATAGGGTCTTGCTCTTGATCAGGATGGTCCTGAACTCCTGAGCTCAAACAATCCTTCTACCTCAGCCTCCCAGAGTGCTAGGATTACAGGTGTGAGCCACCACACCTGGCCCCTTATAATTTTCTTAATAACATTTTTTTCCTTAGCTTCCTTCATTGATATAATACATGTAACATACAAAGTACGTGTTTATCGACTATTATGTCACTAGCAGGACTTCTTATCAACAGTAGGTTTTTAGTAGTTAAGTTCTGAGGGAGTCAAAGTTAAATGCAAAGTTTTGACTGTGAGGAAGGCTGGCACCCCTAACCTCCCCACCCCACATTGTTCAAGGATCAACTATATAATGTAAGCCACACACTTAATTCTAGCAGATACATTTAAAAAGTAAAAATAAACAGGTGAAATTAATTTTAATAATTTATATATCCCACTATATAAAAAATATTACTATTTAAACCAGTAATTCACACAAAATTATTAGTGGGCTATTTTTTTTTGTCTTTTTAAATTAAGATATAATTCATATGCCATAAAATTAATCTTTTATTAAATTCAGTAGTTTTTAGTACATTCACAAAATTATGCAATCATCACCAATTCCAGAACACTTTCATCACCTCAAAAAGAAACCCTGAACCAATTAGCAGTCACTTTCCATTCTTTCTTACCCCTAGCCCTAAGCAACAACAAATCAATCTACTTTCTGCCTCACAGGATTTGCCTATTCTGGATATTTCATTAAAATGGAATAAGATAATATGTGGCATTTTATGTCTGCTTTGTGTCATTTATGTTATCAAAGCTCATCCATGGAGTAGCATGAATCAGTACTTCATACCTTTTCTTTTTTTTTTTTTTGAGACAGAGTCTCGCTTTGTTGCCCAGGCTAGAGTGAGTGCCATGGCGTCAGCCTAGCTCACAGCAACCTCGAACTCCGTGGCTCAAGCAATCCTACTGCCTCAGTCTCCTGAGTAGCTGGGACTACAGGCGTGTGCCACCATGCCCGGCTAATTTTTTCTATATATATTAGTTGGCCAATTAATTTCTTTCTATTTATAGTAGAGACAAGGTCTTGCTCTTGCTCAGGCTGGTTCGAACTCCTGACCTCGAGCAATCTGCCCGCCTAGGCCTCCCAGAGTGCTAGGATTACAGGCGTGAGCCACCACGCCCAGTCCATACCTTTTCTTAACTCAAAAACTATCTATTCTATCTATTTATTTTGAGACAGAGTCTTTTCATTTCTTTCTATTTATAGTAGAGACAGGGTCTCGCTCTTGCTCAGGTTGGTTTCGAACTCCTGAACTCAAACGATCTGCCCGCCTCAGCCTCCCAGAGAGCTAGGATTACAGGCGTGAGCCACCACGCCTGGCCTCAAAAACTTTTTAATGTTTTCAATATCTACAAAATGCTATATATGTCTCTCCCTTTACATATTTCATTCCTTTTCATAGCTGAATAATAGCCTATACTATGCATATACAGTGAACCCTCTACATCTACAGATTCAACCAATCACAGATCACAAATATTTAAAAAAAAAACATAACAGTAACTATAATTAAAAACATACAAATTTTAAAATACAGTATTCCAACTATTTATGAAGCATTTACATTTTACTAAGTATTATAAGTAATCTAGAGATGATTTAAAGTATACAGGAGTGGCCAGGCACTCCTGTAATCCCAGAACTCTGGGAGGCTGAGGAAGGAGGGATGCTTGAGGCCAGGAGTTCAAGGCCAACCCAGGCAACATGGTGAGACCTCATCTCTACAAAAAAAAAACATTTTAAATAAAAAAAAAAAAAAGATAAAGTATATAGGAAGATATGCATAGGTTATATGTAACACCATTTTATATAAGGGACTTTAGCATCCGTGGACCTCTGTATTTATGGGGGTCCTGGAACCAGTATCCTGAGGATACTGAAGGATGATTGTAACACATTTTGTTTATCCATTTTCAGTTAATGGACATTTAATTGTTTCCATTTTTTGACTATCATAAATAATGTGACTGTGAATATTCATGTACAAGTCTTTGTGTAGACGTGTTTTCATTTTGGGGTATATATCAAAGAGTGGAATTGCTAGGTCATATGGTAACTCTTTGTTTATCATTTTAAGGAACTTCAAAACTATTCCCAAGTAGCCACAGCAATTTACAATCCCATCAGCATTGTAAGAGGGTTCTAATTTTCCACATCCTGGCCAATACCTGTTATTGGTCTCTCTTTTATATTTTAGCCATTATAGTGAGTGTGAAGTATATATGCCATTGTGGGGTTTGGAGGTTTTATTTAATACATTGCCTTGCTAGAAAAAAGAATTTTTTTCCTTAGGGCCATGGTGTTTTATTACAAAAATAGAATAAAAACTTTGAAAATCAAATGATCCACTCTAATTTAATGAAAATTTGTTACTGACCTCTATTCATTTAATCCACGTTTTTAGAATTAAATTTTGAATATAAATTATAACAATAAGAACATCAACAAGTAAGATTTTCACAAACCAACTGCAGGGTTTTGTCTAGGTTTTGCTTCACAAGGCCCTGGGCTCAAAACTAGTATGAGTTAACTACAACTCACAAGGCAATTAATGTTTTACACATTTTTTAAAACTGTGGTAAATATATATATAATATAAAATTTGCCATTTTTTAAATGTAGAGTTCAGTGGCATTAATTACTTAATCAGTGGCATTAATTAATTAATCACACTATTGTGCAACCATCACCACTGTTTCCAATTCCCAAACAGAAGCTACATAACCATTAAGCACTAATTCCCTACACCCCTAACCCCTGAGCAACCTCTACTTACTGTCTCTATGAATTTACTCACACTAGATATTTCATATAAGTGGAATCATACAGTATCTTTTGTGTCTGGCTTATTTCACTCAGCATAATACATGCTAGATTTCAAAGGTTCATCTACATTGTAGCATGTATCAGAACTTCATTTCCTTTCATGGCTATGTAATATTTCATTGTATGTCTATACCACCTTTTGTTTATCCATTCTCATTGTGTTTTTTTCTTCTTTTTTCTTTTTCTAATCAAGCAGTTGTGGGGGAGACAATGTTAATCAGCTTAACGATAACCAACAACCCTGGACTAATTTTCATTGTGATCTTGATCTGCATTTACCTAATAATACAGCATCTTTTCATGTGTTTATTGGTCATTTCTGTGTCATCTTTGGCAAAATGTCTATTCAAATCCTTTGCTCATTTCTAAATTGAGTTATTTGTCTTTCAATTGTTGAGTTGTGATAATTGTTTATATATTCTGGATACCAGGCCCTTATCAGAAATAGGACTTTCAAAAATATTGTCTCCCATTCTGTAGGTTATCTTTGCACTTTACTTTCTTTTTTAATGATTTCAGATAGAAATGCACTTTACTTTCTTTTTTTTTTTCTGAGTCAGAGTCTCACTCTGTTGCCTGGGCTAGAGTGCCATGGCATCAGCCTAGCTCACAGCAACCTCAAACACCTGGGCTCAAGGAATCCTTCTGCCTCAGCATCCCAAATAGCTGGGACTACAGGCATGTGCCACCATGCCCAGCTAATTTTTTCTATATATTTTTAGTTGGCTAATTAATTTCTTTCCATTTTTAGTAGAGATGGGGTCTCTTCCTCGGGCTGGTCTTGAACTCCTGACCTTGAGTGATCCTCACACCTCAGCCTCCCAGAGTGCTAGGATTA
Organism: Microcebus murinus; assembly: GCF_040939455.1. NCBI lineage: Eukaryota > Metazoa > Chordata > Mammalia > Primates > Cheirogaleidae > Microcebus > Microcebus murinus. The sequence continues at coordinate 71,332,083 of NC_134111.1, read as the reverse complement.
CAGGTGTGAGTCACCACGCTGGGCCGCACTTTACTTTCTTAACAGTGTTCTTTGAAGCACAAAAATTTTTACATTTGATGAAATCCAATTTACCTGTATTTTCTTCCACTGTTTGAGCTTTTGCTGTCATACCTAACAAATTATTGCCTATTCCCAGGTCATGAAGATTTACAGCTATGCTTTTTCCAAAAATTTTAAAATTTTAGCTCTTACATTAAGTCTTTGATTTATTTTGAGTGCATTTTTGTACACTGTGTGAGGTAGAGGTCCAACTTCATTCTTTTGTATGTAGATATCCAGTTGTCCCTCAGTGAGATATTTCATAGTGTCTTCTTGTAGTAAGTCTTTGATATCCAGTAGGTTGTTGCACTTACAGCATATTTCAAATGCACCACAGCCACATGTGGCTCATGGTTACCATATCAGACAGCGTTGCTTCAGACCTTTAATTGGCTTTTTTGGCTTTTTCTTTTTTAGGGAGGTGGGTGAAGTTTTGCCTTGTTTCAGCTCCCTTTCCTTCTCCTTTCACAAGTTAATTATCAGGTAACTATTCCTACTTTGCACCAGTTACAACAGTAAAAAGTTGGCAAAATATACCACGTTACAAAGTAGTATGTAATGTGTCCACAAACTTTTATAAATTTCATTTTGCCAAATATATAATCATAATGCTACTGCAAGTGGATCACAATCTGCATGTGACTAGATGGGCTTGTAGATAATAACAAGTTATAATCTTTTGTCACCTATAATTACTATTTGTATAATTAACTGTACTTGCTGCAAAGCCTCTCTTTAATTTTCAAGAACACTGAATAAATTATCACTAGTGCTAAGTATCCTGCCTCTTCCACTTCAGATTCTGCTCAATGCTTTTAATCAATGTGAACAATCTGTTTTAGCTCCTAGTCTGTCCATTCCTATGATTTCCTAACAAGGCACAGTTATTCCAAAAGACTTCAGAAAGTATCCTTTCGAGTTTTTCTTTTGTTTGTACATTTATAGTAACCCTATTCCATGTAACCACCATTTAGAAAAACCTATCATCCTCCTTTGATATATGGCCAATTCAATAGAGCTGGACTTCAGCAAGCCATGTTGCATTTACAGGTCCAAATATTCATGATTATCCCATCTAATATTTAATACATATCAAGAAAAAAAGTGGATGTAAGAATAACAATATATTTAAGACTTACAGGCCAGGCGCGGTGATTCACACCTGTAATCCTAGCACTCTGGGAGGCCGAGGTGGGCAGACTGCTTGAGCTCAGGAGTTCGAAACCAGCCTGAGCAAGAGTGAGACCCCATCTCTACTATAAATAGAAAGAAACTAATTGGCCAACTAATATATATGGAAAAAATTAGCTGAGCATGGTGGCGCATGCCTGTAGTCCCAGCTACTCAGGAGGCTGAGGCAGGATTGCCTGAACCCAGGAATTTGAGGTTGCTGTGTGCTAGGCTGATGCCACGGCACGCACTCTAGCCTGGGCAACAAAGTGAGACTCTGTCTCAAAAAAATAAATAAATAAAATAAAAAGAAAAGTGAATAGAAAAAAAAAATGATGCTAATCATAAGAAATCCTAAAATAGCACTGTGGTGACAACCTTGCAGCAAGGAACTCAAAACTAAATGGCAAAGTAAACTAAAATCTTTAAAAACCTGTCTACCATTGTCTTAGATCTAGGATATGATTTCATTAGTCACTCTATTTCATAAATCCTCACCTCTTTTGGAGTTTTATGAGCTGCACAAAGAAAAATCCATTGTTCAGTTGCTGTCATTTGAGTGCAAGTATCTGGATGGCATTCACTCTGTTAAAAATAATTAAATTTCTTAATATATAAAATAATAATGAAAAACCTTATCACTTGTGCTACCACATTTCCATGTAAAATTCTATAAAAAAATAAATTAGAAATTTTGGATAAGTTTTTGTAAACATAATTTAGTTACAAAAACAGAGAAAAATATCAAAACTTTCAATTATAATTTTAACTTAAAATATTACCTGAAGTTTGACAGCAAGTCCATTTAGCTCAAGGCAGAATTGCCTGAAAATGCAAATATATAAATGAAAAGTCACATCATTCTCCAGGGTTATTTTTAGAATATTAATTATAAAAAGACAATCCCATCAGTATCATCCTTCCACCTTCATCATCATTATTAAAACCACCTGAAATGACAATGGCACATTTCTTCCAAAGACTTATAGATTAAAAAATCAAAAACCAAGGACTCTAATAATGGTCAATACCATTATTAGTTCAATGAGCTGATCACTCTCTTGTATGTGGAAAATCAGTACAATTTTTCTGAGAATTTGGAAATATTTATCAAGATCTTTAGGAAGTGTATACTTTTGACTAAAGAATCTATTGTAATGAAATAATCAGAATTGCATGCAGTTATATGTACAAAGATGTTCACAGAAACTATATATACATGTGAGAAAATTGTTGAGATATCCTAAATGATTTGCAATTGGAGGGTAGTAAAATGTTGGTACACATAAACATACAAAGGATGTCTATATATGCATATAGATTAAGTTATGTAAAAATAAGACTCCAGTTATATAAAAAATAATGTAAGTGCCCAGGAGTTTGAGGTTGCAGTGAGCTACCATGATGCCACTATACTCTATCCAAGGCCACATGGTAAAACCCTGTCTCAAAAACAAAAACAAAACAAAATAAAACAATACAACTAAGTTACAATATTTCGTTTTATAGCAGTCAAGATACTGAATGTGTGTTCCCTCTAAAAACCCTAACTAGTAATATTTACTTCAATGTATCAGGTTAGATAATTCAATACTGTGTTTCCCCATCAAACAAATGAAAACACTTTGGTCCCCAAAATGCAAAACTAAAACCTATGTATTTAACAGACAAAAGAGAGTACCAAAAGAAAAAGGAAAAGGGGACATATATGAAATAAATTTGGTAGGAAAAACTTTATTGACTGACTGATTGAATAAAACAAATAAAAAGATAAGGTCAAATTTTCAGTTGTCTATAACCATATTTCCTTTCCAGGTAACTAATAATAATGCTGTTCTTAGATTATAAAAATAACCCTATTTCTGAACCACCACATCACCTTCTACTGTCCCATATCCAGTAGGCTATATGTTATGTGTTTTTGAGTTGTTTTCCACTCAGTGGTAATACAGACTGGTGGTGAGAAGCAAGTTTCCTACTTAGTCCATCTTTCTTATGGCCAACAGCAAAATTAAGCTAACTGATTTAGCCATGTTGTGGGTATAATCTTTAGCTAATAATGCAAATTTACAGTTTCAAGTTAATCTAATACAAGGCTACCACATACAGTTGTGTAGCCAAAGAGAAAAGCCAGAGCTGAAATCCGGCCTACATTCCAGTCACCATGCATACATCCTGACATAAAGAAGAGGTATCTTTTCCTAATCACAAAGACTCAGTAGGAGCTAATGGCAGATTTGACTAAAGTCAAGACCCAATTCAAATTAACATCATAATATAATCAACTTCCTTAAGCAAAAACAAAAAGTATACAGCTGCAAAGCAGTAACTGATGTATGCAAAATAACTCTTCTTGATCAACTGTAACAATGTAAATATGATAAAAAAGAATACATATGTAAGATTATAATACATCAATACAACCCCACAAAAAAAGTGGCCAACAGAAAAAAACAATAAATAGCACCAGGACAAATGCAATATGCATGAGAAAGATTTTATATAAAATTCTATATAAAGTTTTTGTATTCCTTGTATACTGCATACTTCATAGAACAAGTTAAATAGTAAGAAAAATGTTTTCTTAGACCTGAAATAAAAACCTTGTACACTAAATTAGCCTTGTTAGGAATTATGCTTATAGTAAAAAAAATGCTCACTTATTTTCATAATTACTGCCAAAAGAAAAGTAGTTATTTTCAAGGCTGACTAAAATAAGGAAAACAATATATTACATATACTAAAGTGTTCTCTATCTTGAGTTATAAGAATGGGAAAATAGGGCCGGGTGTGGTGGCTCATGCCTGTAATCCTAGCACTCTGGGAAGCCGAAGCGGGAGGATCCTTTGAGCTCAGGAGTTCGAAGCCAGCCTGAGCAAGAGTGAGACCCTGTCTGTATTAAAAATAGAAACAAATTAGCTGGACAACTAAGAAAATATACAAGGCTGGGGGTGGTGGCTCATGCCTGTAATTCTAGCACTCTGGGAGGCTGAGGTACATAAGGCTGGGGGCGGTGGCTCACGCCTGTAATCCTAGCACTCTCGAAGGCTGAGGTGGGTGGATCATTTGAGCTCAGGAGGAGTTCGAGACCAGCCTGGACAAGAGTGAGACCCCATCTCTACTAAAAATAGAAAGAAATTAATTGGCCAACTAAAAATACATATATAAAAAAAAATTAGCTGAGCATGGTGGAACATGCCTATAGTCCCAGCTACTCGGGAGGCGGAGGCAGGAGGATTACCTGAACCCAGGAATTTGAGGTTGCTGTGGGCTAGGCTGATGCCATGGCACTCTAGCAACACAGTGAGACTCTGTCTCAAAAAAATGAAATGAAAAAATAAAAAAATATATAGAAAAAATTAGCCAAGCATGGTGGTGCATGCCTATGGTCCCAGCTACTCGGGAGGCTGAGGCAGAAGGACTGCTTGAGTCCAGGAGTTTGTGGTTGCTGTGAGCTAGACTGATAATACCACAGCACTCTAGCCCAGGCAACAGAGTGAGACTCTGTCTCAAAAAAAAAGGGAAAATAACTATACTCAAATTTTCAATTATCATGCATTCAGATTGTATAAAACAATTAGATCAAATAGTCAAGTGATTTGTCCAAGAAACTGACAAAGGGTACAAAGAAGTCTTAGTATACTGAAAATGCTTAACTGTTATGACAAGACATTACGTATTAGCAATATCTAAACAATCATGCATCATCAAGTAGTTATATAAAAAAAAATTCCTTGTCTACAAGTTGAAGCACTCATCACACGAAATGTGGTCTTACTGAGGAAGTTATATTTCTACTCTACTTATTACCTAAAAAATCAACTCAAAAGTAATAAACCTCAATGAAATCATATCCATATTGCATTCTCTATATTTAATCTGCCAAATCAGCTCCAGTATATACTAGAAAGTTTATAACATCAAGAAACACCTAATAACTTCAGGTTATAGCTACTTCTAAAGTTAACTCTACTTACTCACAAGTTATCAATTTTATCAAAAGGATCTTTTTTTTTTTTGAGACAGAGTCCTGCTTTGTCACGGGATTAAAGTGCCATGGAGTCAGCCTAGTTCACAGCATCCTCAAACTCCTGGGCTCAAGCAATCCTCCTGGCTCAGCCTCCAAAATAGCTGGGGATATAGGTGCATAACACCAGGCCTGGCTATTTTTTTCTATTTCAAAGAATATTATAAAATGCACCAAAACTCTTTACTTCATGATTACAATTAATCTCTATTTACAAAAGGAAGACGTGGACATTCTCAATAGTTCATAGGTAACTCATCAGATACCAAGCCTAGACTAGGACCTAGAGGTAATACTCTATAAAGACATATAAAGTATCCCATGAGTAGAGACATGGAAATAATGTATCAGTAGTTAAGAGATACAATTAAGGAAAACCATGTAAAAAGATAACAGGGTCCAAATCCATAAATGTAGAAAGGTGCACATGCAGGTATCAAAACAAGTGCCTTGCAGCATAATTTGATCTGGTAACAATCAGTGAACAAAGCTGAGAACCTTAACACTGAAAAGACAAAACTTTAGAATCTGGTGTCATAATTATCGTTAATACTAAAGGTAATTTTTTCTAGTATTAATAGAAGTATTATTACTATTTTTTTTTTAGACAGAGTCTTGCTCTGTTGCCCAGGCTAGAATGCAGTGGTGTCATCATAGCTCACTGCAACCTCAAACTCCTGGGCTTAGGTGATCCTTCCACTTCAGCCTCCCCAGAAGCTGGGACTAAAGGCATGCCACCATACCCAGCTATTTTTTCCATTTTTTTGTACCAACATTTTACTATGTTGCTCAGGTTGGTCTACAACTCCTGACCTCAAGCAATCCTCCTGCCTTGGCCTCACAAAGTGCTAAGATTACAAGCATGAGCCACCATGCACAACCGTATTACTATTTTGATATACCATAGGGACTTACCTTAAATGTTCATACTTCCATACGCCTTCATCTTGGCCTTCAGGTGGTTCAAGAATTTTGTCAATATTGGAGCAATCTGCTCTTATGTTCTGTTGAATATACTAAAAAAAAAGAAGTTCTTATGGTTAATTAAAATATTATACTACATGTTAAATCTTATGTTAAATACATGCAATTTTTGAATATATAACTGCTCTTGTGGTTCAACTTTTGAGCTATACACTAAATAGAAAATCAAGTATAAAATCATAATCTGTAACTCAGAAGAAAGCAGATAACCCTTATTTTACCTGTTCTCCAATTCAACTTCACTGGGACAGGATCTACTACATAAATGAAGATACTGTATTTATCAGGATTTGATCTGGGATCAAAATTGCAAACCATAATTTTCATATGAACATAAAATACAATGTAAATATAACTGTGGTACATAGTATATGATTCCATTTATGTAGAATAAGCAAATCTACAGAGACATAATAGACTATCAGTTGCTTAAGAGCCTAGGAGTAGAGATGAAGACAGAGGAAAATGAATATACTACTAAGGGGGATACGGTTTTGTTTAAAGACAGATGAAAATGTTTTAAAACATTAATGTATGGGAGGCCGAGGCGGGCGGATTGCTCAAGGTCAGGAGTTCGAAACCAGCCTGAGCGAGACCCCGTCTCTACCAAAAATAGAAATAAATTAATTGATCAACTAAAAATATATATACAAAAAATTAGCCGGGCATGGTGGCACATGCCTGTAGTCCCAGCTACTTGGGAGGCTGAGGCAGCAGGATTGCTTGAGCCCAGGAGATTGAGGTTGCTGTGAGCTAGGCTGATGCCACGGCACTCACTCTAGCCAGGGCAACAAAGCAAGACTGTCTCAAAAAAAAAAAAAAAAAAAAAAATTAATGTAGCGGTGACAGTTATGCAAACTTGTGAATATAATTACTGAATTGTACATTTTAAAGCTGTGATTTGCATGATATGTTAATTATATCCAATAAAAAGTTGTTTTAAATGACAAGCAGAAAAACAAAGTTAAAAAAAAGAAGGCAAGGAGGATCACTTTCAATTTTAAAAATATTAAATAACACAAAACTTTATTTATTTATTTAAAATAGAGTCTCGCTTTGTTGCCCAGGCTAGAGTGAGTGCTGTGGTGTCAGCCTAGCTCACAGCAACCTCAAACTCCTGGCCTCAAGCAATCCTGCTGCCTCAGCCTCCCGAAGTAGCTGGGACTACAGGCATGTGCCACCATGCCCACCTAATTTTTTCTCTATATATTAGTTGGCCAATTAATTTCTTTCTATATATAGTAGAGACGGGGTCTCACTCTTGCTCAGGCTGGTTTCGAACTCCTGACCTCGAGCAATCCTCCCGCCTCGGCCTCCCAGAGTGCTAGGATTACAGGCGTGAGCCAACGCACCTGGCCAACATAAAACTTTAAACTTCAGATCTCTTTAATGCTTCATTCAATCTATGATTTTCATACTGTGAAATCTGAACAGGTTAGAGTAGATTAAAATGCCAAGTTACAAAAACTTACTAAGGACGAGACCTTCTTAATCGATTTTGGCCATTTCAGACAATCTTTCCCAAGTATCACTAGCTTACTCAAAAACTTTTTTTTAGGCTGGTCCGAAGGTAGTGAGTTATCTCACGTGATTGTTCACAGTCAGTTACAGATTGAACTCCTTGTTCTACTACTTTCCCCCCTCCTCACTACTGCACTTGACTAGTCAAAAAAAAACAAAAACTTTTTTTTAAACAAAAGGTCACACATAATTATTACTGAATCAGTCTACTAGTGTAGAACATAGAAACAAAAAGAAAAAAACATTTTTCCAATAAAACATGTTCAACTATCCAGATAGTGGTGACATATTCAGCTTGATATGATAAAATGAAAGTGACCTTGATACAGCATAAATATGTGTGCCATCTCATGTGCAATTCCTCACAGACTCAGCTTGGTTCTTCTCCAATGTCTCCTCTTGGAGTTGTACCTGATTTTAACACTACTTTTCACTTGAATCCACTAAATCCACTGGGGAATGTGATGCATTTGCTTTTATTTCTTGACCAGGAATAGCCCAATCCTTAAAGTCTTATGAGAAGACATGGTGAAGAATGGAGTCTACTGAGCACACCGCAGTGGCAGAGAAAGGGCTCAAACATTTTTAATGACTCCCTAATTCCTATTTAAACCACTCTCCCTGATTTTTTTATTCCATCCTAATGTTCCAAAATTTTGTTCTCTCTCTCCTTGAGCAGATACAACTAAATTCTATACCTTTTCCTTAGGCCACCTCAAATTCCACATAACAATTCTTTCCAAATCTCCCTTCCCCCAATACACTCAAGTCATTCGTGATTATTCCAGTCTACACAGAACTCCATCTGATTTCCTACCACATTTGTCCTTTGCATAATCTAAATTAGCAATTTGTCTAGTCATTCTTATTTTTCCTTCTCCCACTATACCTCCTATAGAATTCTTAACATTTATTTCACATTTAATAGCACTTATTTTCATGTTTCCCTCATATAGAGAGTCTTTGAACACAAAGATTTAGTTTTGTTTTGAATTTTCGTTATTAGCACCTGGAACATAAGAGGTTTTCAATAAATGTTTATTGACTTGAAATCAAGGATAAACATGAACAATGGCCTGAAATGTCAAAGTCACTGAAGGGTAGGGATGACAAAAGTTACCAAAACTGGAATGTAAATCCTAATTCTTTCGCATTCTTTGGTGATCCCAAAATGAGTTTGTCAGGCACACAAAAGTATATTCTCTGCAAAATGGTTTGCTCAAAATCAATGTTAATTCTTTAACCACATATTTAGCAATTGAATTTACTTATAATTACTAAATTTTGTTATTAAGTGGAATTACAAGTTGTCAATCTTTAACAAATCTAGAATCCTTTTATTAATGCCAATTTATGTAAAACAAAAAACAGAAATCCTTAACTTAGAAACATAAAATGTCATTTTGTTTTCTGAACTGAATCCTCCACACTTTTATACAAAGAGGCAACTATCATTTTTATAAAATGAGCTAAGAAAAATAAATTTCCCAATGCTTACTGAATATCTTTTGCCATATGAAACAATGTAAAAAGTTACATTGTTTCTGAGTTATCAATAACATCTTTCTGATATTTTAATCATCCTCACAAACATCTGATAACTAAAGGTTTACAAACTGAAAGATGTCTATCTATCATGTCGCACATCATAATGTGATATAATTGTAAACTAGGATTAATGTTTTCATGTTCAGCAGAATATAGACAAATATGAAATAAGAAAAAAAACAAGAATTAGCTCTACAGTGAAAATGTGGAATATTCTTAAGTACCTCTTCAACATTATCTTTAATATAATGCTTATTTAGTAATTCAGTTAAATAGAAAGTAGTACCATAACCTCTTAAAACTTTAGCCAGTGGCTACAGTGGCTCATGCCTGTAATCCCAGCACTCTGAGAAGCAGGAGGACTGCCTGAGGCCAGGAGTTC